>NC_080721.1:11878549-11956049 GCF_019097595.1 Hemibagrus wyckioides | reverse complement strand
ATCAGTCACTGGAACTGGCTGCAGGCTCACGTCTCTGACCTGGAGTACCGCATCCGCCAACACACCGACATCTACCGTCACATCCGCACCAGCAAGGTCTCACCACACACACACACACACACACACACACACACACGCGCGCTTGACTTTACACATTAACACGCTTCACCTCTTACAGCCTGTAAACTGTAAATCTTACTCACAGATACGTTGACAGTAAGGTGAGGTCACGTGTCAAAAATTTTAAAAATGGCTGACGACATGAAGTGTTCATAACAACACGTCTGATTCCCCAAACAGGAAGTACAGTTTAGTTCCCTCACACGTCTGCAGGATATAAACACACAGAGTGTTTAGTGGCTTAAACTCTGAGCATCTTTAAAAGAGGACTAATCAGTGGATTAATGACTATACGTGACTCTGTGTGTGTGTGTCTGCAGGGTGCCGTGGTGCTGGGTGAGAGATCAGTATGTGAGACAGCAACAGAGAGCAGCAGCAGCGGGTCGAGGACGGAGAGTCTCAGCTATCCGTCGGTACGCTTCCACACACACACACACAGAGTGAAATAAAAATACTTTTCCATTAAGAGCTGACGGTTCAACACACAACTGACGCAGGGGACACTGGGCCCACGTGGACTGTACCAACTGTGAGCTTAATTAATAAATAAAATAAATAAATAAAATTTCCTCAGGCGCCCGACGCTGACGGGGCAAACGGCTCTGTGTCCGGCCTCGGAGTCTCCATGGAGACGAACCTGAGGAAGAGTTTCCCGTCTGTCCGACACGTTAACGGGGTCATAAACAGGTCATTTGATATATATATATATTTCATTTTTTATTATTATCTGTTAAACTGATTGACCTATTTCTGTTTCTGTTTAGTGAACATACTCAGCATGTCTTTTCCTTACCGGTGTGTGTGTGTGTGTGTTACAGTCTGCGTTGTGGTCCTTCGACCACGTGCGAGTCGGAGCAGCAGAGGCTCAGTGTTGAAGACTCGAGCTGTGTAGCAGCACGAACTCGTCCTCTCATCTCCTGTAGGAGGAGACGCCTGATCCGACCTTACACACTGCCTCACCTCAACAACAAGGTACAGGGATGGGGTGGGTGTGTGTGAGAGAGAGAGGGATGAGTGTGTGTGAGAGAGAGAGGGATGAGTTTGTGTGTGTGTTTGAGAGAGAGAGGGGCGAGTGTGTGTCAGAGAGAGAGGGGTGAGTGTGTGTGTCTGAGAGATAGGGGTAAGTGTGTGTGTGAGAGAGGGGTGAGTGTGTGTGTGTGAGAGAAAGAGAGGTACGTGTTTGTGTGTGAGAGAGAGAGAAATGAGTGTGTGAGATACAAACCTGTGTTGATGAATGTGTGAAGGTGTGTGTGTGTGAGAGAGAGGGGTGAGTGTGTGTGTGTGTGAGAGAGAGGGGTGAGTGTGTGTGTCTGAGAGAGAGAGGGGTGAGTGTGTGTGTGAGAGAAAGAGAGGTACGTGTGTGTGTGTGTGAGAGAGAGAGAGGGGTGAGTGTGTGTGTGTGAGAGAAAGAGAGGTACGTGTGTGTGTGTGTGTGTGAGAGAGAGAGAGAGATAGAGAAATGAGTGTGTGAGATCCAAACCTGTGTTGATGAATGTGTGAAGGTGTGTGTGTGTGAGAGAGAGGGGTGAGTGTGTGTGTCTGAGAGAGAGGGGTGAGTGTGTGTGTCTGAGAGAGAGAGGGGTGAGTGTGTGTGTGAGAGAAAGAGAGGTACGTGTGTGTGTGTGTGTGAGAGAGAGAGAGAGAGAGATAGAGAAATGAGTGTGTGAGATCCAAACCTGTGTTGATGAATGTGTGAAGGGGTGTGTGTGTGAGAGAGAGGGGTGAGTGTGTGTGAGAGAGAGAGGGATGAGTTTGTGTGTGTGTGTGAGAGAGAGAGGGGCGAGTGTGTGTCAGAGAGAGAGGGGTGAGTGTGTGTGTCTGAGAGAGAGAGGGGTAAGTGTGTGTGTGTGAGAGAGAGAGGGGTAAGTGTGTGTGTGTGAGAGAGAGAGGGGTAAGTGTGTGTGTGAGAGAGAAAGAGAGGTACGTGTGTGTGTGTGTGTGTGTGTGAGAGAGAGAGAGAGAGAGAAATGAGTGTGTGAGATCCAAACCTGTGTTGATGAATGTGTGAAGGTGTGTGTGTGTGTGTGAGTGAGTGAGAGAGATCCTATTCAGACCTGCTTTGTACATGTGTGTATGGTGCTATCAAGTGCCAGAAAATAAAAAGTGTGTGAAGTGTGTGTGTTGTGTGTGTGAAGTGTGTGTACATGTGTGTGTGTACACAGTGCTGCTCATGCTGCAGTGTTGTTCACACACGTTTGTGTACTTGTGTGTTGAGCTCACAGTGTGGTGTGATTACTAATCCCAACACACCGCTCTCCACACCCTGATCCATGCATTGTCTTTCCTCACGTTACTCTCTACTGGGGGCGGGGTTCTCTGGTGGTGTGACGTGATGTCACTTCCTGCAGAGTGCCACACAGTATGAAGTAGTGACATCACTTCCTGTAAAGTGCTACACAGTGTTAACAGCACAGCAGCAGTGGGAGAGCTTTAAGGTTTATAATAAGAGAGAAAGCAGTATTTACCACTGTGTGAAGTTAAAGATTTGATTTATTTCAGTTTGTAAATATGTGATTATATTTTATTATGTAGTACAAATCAGCCCCAAGATGTGTGATGAAGTTTCTCAGGCGTTTGTGTTTGACCAGTCACTGGTCTGCGCTGTTCCTAGCTCCGCCCACATGCCTCTTACGACCCAGCATCTTTTGGGGTACAAAGCTCAAACAGCTCAAATCTCGCCTTTAGTTATAAAACTGTGCGTGTGTGTCAGAGAGAGAGAGAGAGAGAGAGTGTGTGTGTGTGTGTGAGAGAGTGAGAGAATGAGAGTTGATTATCAGGGTGTGTTTTGTTTTGATCCATGTCAAATAGTAACAGTGTAATATCCTCTGCAGTAGCACAGTGTGTATGTGGCACAGGTTCAGCCAATCAGAGCTCACACAGTCATATCCGGGAAGAGAGTGTGTGTGTGTGTGTGTGTGTGTGTGTGTGTGTGTGGAGGGATTACTGAATAACCCAGTTTGAATAGGCTTGAGTAGATGAATTGTGGTTGCCCCTAGCAACCTGTTAGAGCTCTATCTCCCTCCATGTCTCTCTCTCTCTCTCTCACACACACACACACACACAAACTTTCTCATTGTCTTTCTCTCTCTTTTACTCTCTCTTGCTCTCTCTCTGTCTTGCTCTCTCTTTCTCTCTCTCTCCCTCTCTGCCCTTCTATCTCTCTCTCCCTCCCTCTCTCTGTCTCTCTCTCTCCCTCCCTCTCTCTGTCTCTCTCTCTCTCCCTCCCTCTCTCTCTCTCTCTCTCTCTCTCTCTCTCTCCCTCCCTCTCTCTGTCTCTCTCCCTCTCTCCCTCTCTCTCTCTCTCTCTGATTGTTCCACATACTCTGGAATGTGCAGGTGAGAACGTCATCACTCAGGAAATGAGAGAGTCTGTGAGAGGGAGCTGAAACGGCGTGTAGAGGAAGTGTAACCTGATTAAATCCTCTCCCAGTCACTGGCTGCTCAGGAGAGTGGCTTCATTCCCAACACTCGCCTTATTTTTATATTTAGAATGATTGTTGTGTTTTTAAATGTCACTGGAGAAAGATGTCTGAGAAACACACACAGAGCACTGACATTAATGAGTGCGTAGTTAAGTTGTTGGGAGAGAGCGTGTGTGTGTGTGTGTGTGTGTGTGTGTGTGTGTGTGTGTGAGAGAGAGATAGATATGACGTGGTTCTGTGGAATGTGCCGAGTGTGCAAGATGTAATCCAAAGACAAAACAAACATGTGGGAAAAATATTCAAATGATGACTGTTCTAATCACTTGTGTCACTGTGTGTGTGTGTGTGTGTGTGTGTGTGTGTCTCTAGGTGCAGACAGGCCAATGGTGTGGCTGTGATGTCAGTGGTCAGTGTGTGATGTGCTGTAGTCGTCCTGCCACTTCGTCACAGACTCTGTTTCAGCGGCCCCTGCTGGACAGACTGGCTCAGCTCGACCCCTGCGTCCACCCCGTCCTCTCCTTCAACGACGGTCAGCGCCGCTCACTATTTACCTCTTTATCCACCTCTTTAGTTTCAGTCTTTACCTCTTTATTCACATCTTTAGTTTCAGTCTTTACCTCTTTATTCACATCTTTAGTTTCAGTCTTTACCTCTTTATTCACATCTTTAGTTTCAGTCTTTACCTCTTTATTCACATCTTTAGTTTCAGTCTTTACCTCTTTATTCACATCTTTAGTTTCAGTCTTTACCTCTTTATTCACATCTTCATCCCATTATTTACCCTCTTTTCTCACCCCATTACCTCTTTATTCAACCCTTTACCTCTTTATCCAACCCTTTACCTCTTTATGCACCTCTTTATTCACCCCTTTACCTCTTTATCCAACCCTTTACCTCTTTATGCACCTCTTTATTCACCCCTTTACCTCTTTATGCACCTCTTTATTCACCCCTTTACCTCTATTCATCTCTTTACCTATTGATTTTCTTCTATATTTATCTTTTTTATATTTAGCTTGTTGTTACCTCCATTTTTTTGACATCCCTGTTTATTTACCCGTTTAAATTATTATTAATATTAAATATTCTAAATTATTATTAGAAACATGCGAGTGTGCTGATGTAGGAAAATAATCAGTGCAGGGAGGTGTGTGATCTGTTCGTCTCTGTCTCTCTCTCTCTCTCTCTCTCTCTCTCTCTCTCTCTGTCTCATGTGCTCGTTCTTCTTCCCTGCATCATCTGACTAGCGCTGTTATCTGTATGCTAGCTGTGTGTTGTGGGTAACACTGGGGTTCTGTCAGTAACAGGATGAGGATTAGAGAGAGAGACTGAGGCTTTTCTTTCTTTCTTTCTGTCTCTCTTACATTCACCTTCATCTCTACAGAGAGACACGTGATAACCAGCAGATCAGATCAGTATGTAGATTACTTAGAGTTCAGCTCGCTCTCTCTCTGTGTGTGTGTGTGTGTGTGTGTGTGTGTGTGTGGCTCAGCAGTCTCAGGCATTCATGTGTTTCCTGGCTTGTGTTAATTATTCCTGCTCTGCTGTGTCACGCCTTAAAATAGCCTGTAATCTGCAGCGTGTTCAGAGTGAGGCATGTAGTCAACACACACACACACACACTTTACTGTACTGCATTCAGGCTGCCAAATATCATAAAAGCCAATTATTTTTTAAATTCTTTGAACTCATCTCTTTTATATATACACACACACACACACACGTGCATCACATCCATTACACTGCTAGTAGTGCATACTCTTCATTCTCTCATTCTTTTATTTTCTTTCTTCTTCCTTCTCCTACTTGTTCCCCTCTTTCTTCTCCTCCACCCACTTCCTCCTCTTCCTCCTTCTTATTCTCCTCCTCTTCCTCTTTATTCTCCTTCTCCTCTCCTTCCACCTCTTTCTTCTTCTCCTGCTCCTCCTCCTCCTCCTCCTCCTTTTCCTTAGTTTCCTCTGTCTTAGTTTTGAACTTGTTTTTATTGTAATTGTTGTTGAAGTATTAGTCTGGTATCCCTGGTGTCCCTCTAAACTATTTTTAAAGACCACTGTAAACCTGTCACGTTATGTAAAACTGTGTGAGGGAGTTTACTGCAGCAGTGTGAGACTGTAAACTCAACCCTCCTGACTAAAAGGGGGGTGTTGGATTGAGTTTGTGTATGTCTGAGTATGTGTGTTGGATCTCAGAGTGTGTGCGTGTGTGTGTGTTGGGGGGCAGAGTGAGTGTGTGTGTTGGAGGGGTGGCAGAGTGAGTGTGTCTGTGCGTTGGGGGGTGGCAGAGTGGGTGTGTGTGTGTTGGGGAGGCAGAGTGAGTGTGTGTGCGTGTGTTGGGGGGGCAGTATGTGTGTGTGCGTGTTGGGGAGGCAGAGTGCGTGCGTGTGTTGGGGAGGCAGAGTGCGTGCGTGTGTTGGGGAGGCAGAGTGGGTGCGTGTGTGTGTTGGGGGCAGAGTGGGTGCGTGTGTGTGTTGGGGGCAGAGTGGGTGCGTGTGTGTGTGTTGGGGGCAGAGTGGGTGCGTGTGTGTGTGTTGGGGGCAGAGTGGGTGCGTGTGTGTGTGTTGGGGGCAGAGTGGGTGCGTGTGTGTGTGTTGGGGGCAGAGTGGGTGGGTGTGTGTGTTGGGGGCAGAGTGGGTGCGTGTGTGTGTGTTGGGGGCAGAGTGGGTGCGTGTGTGTGTGTTGGGGGCAGAGTGGGTGCGTGTGTGTGTGTTGGGGGCAGAGTGGGTGCGTGTGTGTGTGTTGGGGGCAGAGTGGGTGCGTGTGTGTGTGTTGGGGGCAGAGTGGGTGCGTGTGTGTGTTGGGGGCAGAGTGGGTGCGTGTGTGTGTGTTGGGGCCAGAGTGGGAGCGTGTGTGTCTGTTGGGGGCAGAGTGGGTGCGTGTGTGTGTTGGGGGCAGAGTGAGTGCGGGTGTGTGTGTTGGGGGCAGTGTGAGGGCGTGCGTCTGTGGTGGGGGCAGAGTGGGTGCGTGTGTGTTGGGGGCAGAGTGGGTGCGTGTGTGTGTGTTGGGGGCAGAGTGGGTGCGTGTGTGTGTGTTGGGGGCAGAGTGGGTGCGTGTGTGTGTGTTGGGGGCAGAGTGGGTGCGTGCGTCTGTTGGGGGCAGAGTGGGTGCGTGTGTGTGTTGGGGGCAGAGTGAGTGCGTGCGTGTGTTGGGGGCAGAGTGGGTGCGTGCATGTGTTGGGGTGGCAGAGTGAGTGTGTGTGTTGGGGAGGCAGAGTGAGTGTGTGTGTTGGGGGGCAGAGTGGGTGTGTGCACGCATGTTGGGGGCAGACTGGGTGTGTGCGCGTGTTGGGGGGACAGAGTGTGTCTGTGTGGGTTGGGGCAGGGTGGGTGCGAGCGTGTGTTGGGGGGCCAGAGTGTGTGTGTTGGGTGGCAGAGTGGGGGGTGTGTGTTGGGGGGCAGAGTGTGTGTGTTGGGTGGCAGAGTGGGGGGGGTGTGTTGGGGGGCAGAGTGTGTGTGTGTCTGAGTGTGTGTGTTGGGGGGCAGAGTGGGTGTGTGCATGCGTGTTGGGGGCAGACTGGGTGTGTGCGCGTGTTGGGGGGACAGAGTGTGTCTGTGTGTGTGTTGGGGCAGAGTGGGTGCGTGCGTGTGTTGGGGGGGCAGAGTGGGTGTGTGTATGTGTTGGGGGGACAGTGTGTGTGTGTTGGGTGGCAGAGTGGGGGGGGGTGTTGGGGGGCAGAGTGTGTGTGTGTCTGAGTGTGTGTGTTGGGGGCAGAGTGAGTGCGTGTGTGTGTTGGGGGACAGTGTGTGTGTGCGCACGCGTGTTGGGGGCAGACTGGGTGTGTGCGCGTGTTGGGGGGGCAGAGTGGGTGCGTGCATGTGTTGGGGGGGCAGAGTGGGTGTGTGTATGTGTTGGGGGGCAGAGTGGGTGTGTGCGCGTGTTGGGGGGCAGAGTGGGTGTGTCCGTGTGTTGGGGGGCAGAGTGGGTGTGTGTATGTGTTGGGGGGACAGAGTGGGTGTGCGCGTGTTGGGGGGCAGAGTGGGTGTGTGTATGTGTTGGGGGGGCAGAGTGGGTGTGTGTATGTGTGGGGGGGGCAGAGTGGGTGTGTGTATGTGTTGGGGGGACAGAGTGCGCGTGTTGGGGGGACAGAGTGTGTCTGTGTGTGTTGGGGCAGAGTGGGTGTGTGTATGTGTTGGGGGGACAGAGTGGGTGTGTGTATGTGTTGGGGGGACAGAGTGTGTGTGTTGGGTGGCAGAGTGGGGGGGTGTGTGTGTTGGGGGGCAGAGTGTGTGTGCGCGTGTGTTGGGGGGCAGAGTGTGTGTGCGCGTGTGTTGGGGGGGCAGAGTGGGTGTGTGGATGTGTTGGGGGGGCAGAGTGGGTGTGTGTATGTGTTGAGGGGGCAGAGTGGGTGTGTGTATGTGTTGGGGGGGCAGAGTGGGTGTGTGTATGTGTTGGGGGGGCAGAGTGGGTGTGTGTATGTGTTGGGGGGGGCAGAGTGGGTGTGTGTATGTGTTGGGGGGGCAGAGTGGGTGTTGGGTGGCAGAGTGGGGGGGGGTGTGTTGGGGGACAGAGTGTGTGTGTTGGGTGGCAGAGTGGGGGTGTGTGTGTTGGGGGACAGAGTGTGTGTGCGCGTGTGTTGGGGGGGCAGAGTGGGTGTGTGTATGTGTTGGGGGGGCAGAGTGGGTGTGTGTATGTGTTGGGGGGACAGAGTGTGTGTGTTGGGTGGCAGAGTGGGGGGTGTGTGTGTGTTGGGGGACAGAGTGTGTGTGTTGGGGGACAGAGTGTGTGTGCGCGTGTGTTGGGGGGGCAGAGTGGGTGTGTGTATGTGTGGGGGGGGCAGAGTGGGTGTGTGTATGTGTTGGGGGGGCAGAGTGGGTGTGTGTATGTGTTGGGGGAGCAGAGTGGGTGTGTGTATGTGTTGGGGGGACAGTGTGTGTGTGTTGGGTGGCAGAGTGGGGGGGTGTGTGTTGGGGGGCGGTGTGGGTGTGTGTGTAGAGGGTTCTGGAGGAGCAGCTGACTAAAATGATGAGTGAGAGTAGCAGGCTGGTGAGAGCGAGGGGAATTCCACCAGTCCTGTAGAACCATTAAAGTGATCAGGCGCCATCTGCTGGTCATGTGTGAAAACTGCAGCCGCTCAGTTTAAACTCCACACACAAGTCCAGATAGCACTTTTACTGCATCCTCAACCATGTTGGGAATCCACTCCTCAGGCTGTAGCTGTGTGTGTGTGTGTGTTTGTGGGTTGTAGAAGGTGTGTGTCGATGATTGTATAGTTGACGTGTTCTCTGTGTGTCCCAGATGTCGGAATGGGTCTGCACTTACAGCGTGTGATGAAGTGTCACTGGCAGGGCCGGCCGCTGGACAAGATCAAACCCATCAAGAAGCTCTCCCTCAAACACTCGAAGTTCTCTCCGAGCGGCCGTCTCATCGATCCATCATCGTCAGCCTCTTCCTGCTCCAAAGACAAGCTCAAGCTGACCAGCCCGCTCCTCTCCACAGACCGTAAGTCACACAGTGTGCAGATAGTATCTCTCTCTCACTCTCTCACACACACACACACCTCTGTGATCAGAGAATAAATAATCTGCTGTTTTTACGTTATTTTGTTGCTTTATTAAGCTGCTGATGTTTGTGTGAAAATAAAAGAATAATTAAAAAAAAAATAATTAAAATGTAAAAAATAATTTATAAAAATCCCCCCAAAAAATGTTCCTTTAACCTGACAAACTTTTAATGGTTTGCTCCGGATCTTTGCACCCGAACATTTCCACCCCTATCCCCCAGTGTATTCTGAATACAGAGCAGGAGATGGAAATTTATTTTTTTGTTCCAAAATAAAAGCATATGAAGCCCTTTTGACAGCAGCGCCAACTGCAGGACAGACGACAGCGTTATGTTGTCATGTTGCCATAGTAACGCTGACCGGAGTGGACGCTGGTGTGATTCGAGTTTAAAAGTAAACGTATTTAACTGAATTTAGGACGTGTCGTTGTGAGAAAACAATCAGACCGCTGTGTTTGTGGCATTTCAGTCAGATTATTATTGTCTTTATACTCTATCTGTTTATGATGCAACGAGAAGAGCTCCAGTGACGCAGACATGGAGCATCACTGTGTGACATCACTGTGTGACATCACTGTGTGACATCACTGCGTGACTTCTGCTGAATCAGGAGACTTTTCTACCATAAACAAATCAATCAAATACGTGCATTTTATTCAGAAACGTCATTACACCAGGCTCACTCTTCTCATCTGAAAATATCTTGAAGGATCAGGATTATTTTACCACAATATCACCCAGTGCTAGTGTGAAAACGCTCTCTCTCGCTCTCTCTCTGTCTGTCTGTCTCTCTCGCTTGCTCTCTCTCTCTCTCTCTGTCTGTCTTTCTCTCTCTCTCTGTCTCTCTTTCTGTCTGTCTGTCTCTCTCTTTCTGTCTGTCTGTCTCTCTCTTTCTGTCTGTCTTGTTCTCTATCTCTCTCTCTCTGTTTCTCTTTCTGTCTGTCTCTCTTTCTGTCTGTCTCTCTCTTTCTGTCTGTCTTGTTCTCTATCTCTCTCTCTCTGTTTCTCTTTCTGTCTGTCTCTCTTTCTGTCTGTCTCTCTCTTTCTGTCTGTCTGTCTCTCTCTTTCTGTCTGTCTTGTTCTCTATCTCTCTCTCTCTGTTTCTCTTTCTGTCTGTCTCTCTTTCTGTCTGTCTGTCTGTCTCTCTCTCCAGCTATTTTCGGACAAACATCGCGTTGCAATCAAGGTATTTGTTGACATGTTTAATGTCGAGTGTCCACCATGTAAACAAGCTGTTACTATAGAAACACTTGCGTGTTCGAACAAACCCATTCATATCAACTTGGGATGCTCAGCTGCTCTACTGTCACCACTGATACAGGAAACTAATCAAAACCTTCTGATCACATTCCAGAATTCAACATCGTTGTGTGTGTGTGTGTGTGTCTCTCAGGTTTGTCCCATCACAGAATGCGACCAGAGAAGCTGTTTCGACACCAGCAGAGTGACACTGAGTCCCGTCAGCTGTACAGAGCAGAGCGCAGTCACACACGCAAGAGAGTCAGAGAACACTCAGTGGAGCGTGACAGTACGCAAACACACACACACACACACACACACACATTTGCGCACACATACATACACAGTTAGATTTGTACATTTACACACATTTACAGTTACACATATAGCTACACACACACACACACAGTGTATTCTCTTTTTCACTCCCCTGTTCTCTCTCTCCCTCTCTCTCTCTGTATAGATGTCAGTATGGAGGTGGCGAGCCCGAGTTCCTCTCTGACCACGCCCACTCTCAGTCCTGTAGTGAGACAGCTCTCAACCTCTGAGAGCCCAACACCCTGCAGTCTCAACACCACACCGGTAATAACACCCCCCCACACACACACACAGATATGGATGTTCCTGATGTTATAGATCAGATGTACAGTGTGCACCTCATACTGATACACCAGCACCACCTAGTGTCCTGTTTTTGTGTTGTCTTTTTGTACCTACTGGTTTTGCACTGTCCTGTCTTTGCTCTGTTTGCACCTAGCTGCAGACTTTGCACTTTATGTGGCTAGGACAAAAACTTTGGTCCTGTGTTTTTTCGTATTTGATCTTTGTTGTATGTTTATGTAGCACCAGGTCCTGGAGAAACGTTGTTTCATTTCACTGTGTACTGAGTCAGATATATGTGGTGGAAATGACAATAAAGCCTCTTGAATCTTGTGGTATACAGTGGAACCATGCTGAAAGTGTTCATTATACTCAGTTTACTGTAGATAACAGAAACTCATAAGTCAAAACAGAGAGACAGTAAAGCTGGAATCTTTGTAACAAGAGTGTGTGTGTGTGTGTGTATCACAGCACCAAGCACAGCGTAAGAGGAGAGTGGAGAGCTCATTTGACATCAACAACATCGTCATCCCCATGTCTGTGGCAGCGACCACCCGAGTGGAGAAACTGCAGTACAAAGAGATCCTCACACCCAGGTTACACACACACACACACACACACTTTTGTTACAGGTGGATGTTGTGCTGAAGATGGACCAGTGTGTTTAATCTCTCTCTCTCTGTGTGTGTGTGTTCAGTTGGAGGGTGGTGAACATCATGACCAGTCACATTTCGGAGGAGGATGATGCAGAAGAGGTGAGCAGTGTTCTCTCTCTCTCTCTCTCTCTCTCTGTCTCTTTTACACACACACACACACACACATACACGCACACACACTCTTACCCACCCCAGTCTATGGCCCATATGGTACATTTACACCTGTGTAACATCTCTCTCTCTCTCTCTCTATCAGATTGAGGATTTATCAGATGCAGCGTTCTCTCAGCTTCATCTCCCGTATGAAGATCAGGAACGTTCTCGCTGGAGTTGGACGTCCAGTTCTGTTGCCAAAAGAAGAGGCAGCCGGTCAGTCTCTCTCTCTGTCCCAGTCTCTCTCTCTCTTTCACATACACACACACACACCCCACTGTATGTAAGAACTTGTGTGTGTGTGTTAGGAATAAGTCCTATACATCCTGACTAAAGAGAGACAGGCTCTGCGCCCAGTGTTTATAACATGTCTTGCGTCATAAAGAGTCTTTTTCAGCGCTGTCTGAATTTTAATTTATAATTCTAACTTTGTAAAAGAGACGATGAAGGCCGGAGTCCGTTGTTCGTTGCTGAGCGGACATGGAGGAGCGTCTCGTGCAGCAGCCCCTGATTCTGATTGGTGCTTTTGCAGCACTGCGGTTCCTTCCAGCAGATCTTGTTCTCTAGCCCCGCCCACTTCAGATCATTCAGAAGAAAACCTCAGAAAGTCTCTGAACTGGAAAAAGCAGCAGTGTTCTTTCTGTTGTGGTTGGTGGTGAATTCAGCAAAAGGAAAAACATCATAATTATGAAAATAATTTGACCCAGGATGTTTGATTGAGGCGGTCGGATTTAAAAATATCTTCACTCTGCTGTTTTTAGTGTCGCTGTTACCATGGTTACAACATGAACCGTACAGGCAATGTTTTCCCAGAAATTTTATATTGTTCCAGGCTAAATTAAATTCAACAATCCACCTCCCTACCTCTCTGTCTCTCTCTCTCTCTCTCTCTCTCTATCTCTTTCATTATCTATCTCTATTAAACTCTCTTTCTATCTCTATCAATCTCTCTCTCTATCTTTCTATCAGCCTTTCTGTATCTCTCTCCCCCTCTCTTCCCCATTCTCTCTCTCTCGCCCTCTTTGTCTCTCAATGATGATTAATTAGATTAATTACATATTTTGCTGATAAATTGGTGAACCCTTCTAAACATTCTCTCTCTCTCTCTCTCTCTCTCTCTCAGCTCGTACAAGTCAGTTGACGGCCGCAGCACTCCCCTCCTGGGAGGAACGACCCCCTCCACTCCTCAGCCTTCGTCTCCGGACCCATCTCACTTCCCTTTGCTGCAGGACTACAGCTCGGCCCTTTCACCCTCCCCCTCCAGCCCTGCCAGCCCTGAGCTCCTCACACTCTCTCACACACACACTCACACACCTGCCTCCAGAGACTCCCACCGGCTCCTGTCCAACGAAGACACGCGCTGCTCCACGCCCGACACCAGCTACGACGAGACGGTGTGACACACTGCTACACTGAGTCTACACAGCATCACAACTTCTACTGTGTGTGTGTGGGTTTTATACTGTTGTGTAATCTCATTCTCTCTTCCTCAGCCTGTGCAGCCTTGGGAGCACAGAACGTTCCCCCTGGACACGGATCCGGCGCAGGATCACGAGCATCCCGCGAGTCCGGGCATCGAGCGCACGTGTCGAACCGCCAGACGAATCTCCGGCTGCAGGAGCGGCTCCAGGTCCGAGTGCGAGGGCGAGCCTCCATCACCGCTGCCTGAGGACACGAGCCGGCACAGGAGCAACTCCCTCAGACACACACACTGCTGAAACGTTCTGTACAGACTTGTCTCTCTCTCTCACACACACACCCACCCCTCTCCAGCTCCAGAGCAGAACCTCCCGCTGTTTGATATTCAAACATCACTTAATTCTTTCACAGTTTTCAGTGAATTTGGTGAGTTGAAGATTGAAACCCAGTAGAGACAACTTCCTTTTTCTTTCTTTCTTTCTTTGTTCATTCATTTGTTCTGTTGTTTTTGGGTCACTGGAAATCAAACGGTGGTGGTGGTGGCGGAAAGCAGGAAACCGAGACTCGGTGACGTCCTAAATCGCTCATGTGCACTTGCTTTGCATCGGAACGGACCGAAGAGATCGTAAACTTAGCGGGTTGACCTCAAGCTCTCTATTATACTGATTTAGGTACAACCCCAAAAACGCACATAAAAACGCCTGACCATCAGGCATGTCCTTATTATTATTATTATTATTATTATTATTATTATTATTATTATTATTATTATTCATTTATTATTTCTTTCAGCACTTCTCTATGTTCATTCTCAGTGTCTTTAATATTCGGGGCCAGCTTTAACTGACCTGTAGGATTAATCAGCTTCCTGTTTGGTTGATGCTCGTGTGTATTTTAATTCGCCTTTGAGTGAAGGAGCCCCGTTTCTGTGAGGATTAGCATAAAGCAGCAGGTCGAGCATTTACTATAAGTTCATATACATGTAGGATGAGTTTCGTGGGAAGTTTTGTTTTGTTTTGTTTTGTTTTTTTGTAAGAAAAAGAAAACGAAAAGGGGAGAACAAAAATCCCATGATCCTGTATCAGCGCTCCGAGGTGTTTCCCTGATCCTTCAGCCGTACCTGCAGTTTCCTCACCTGAGAACCGATCGATCGCAGCACTTATAATCCCAGGCGCTTTGCTTTAACTCTGCTGCCTGAATGCTTGAAGTAAGTAGCGCAGGAGGAGCGTTCTTCTCCTCCGTATTTGCACTCTGATGCTCAGCACTCTTCTTTCTGCTCTGTCCATCATTCCATCGCAGCGGTGTGTCCGGCTGAAACGCGCTCGTGTGGCACTTAAGTTTCGCTGAATTTCCGTTCTGTTTTCCGTTTCCAACAGCGAGGCAAGATTTACGATGTTTTCCCAACAGAGTTCATAAATGATCATGCTACAAAAAACAGCACCCCCCCCCTTTAATCACCATCAGACTGACCGATGTTGTGGCTCTTCATCATGACTCCTTTAGAATTCATCATCACGATGTTTTTGTTGCAATTATGAATCTATTTGCCTTACCATCCACGTAAAATGTCTCACGTGTAAGGGGCGTGGCCAAGCGAGAGACACTTAGCCAGAGAGGCTAAGGGGCGGGGCTAGCACTCTAAAAGCGCACAAAATGTTTTATCTGTATAAAGCTACAGGTGTGGTTGAGGTACAGATTTACAGTTTGTTTGGACTTTGAAGGGGGAAAATGTGCAATTTTTTTTAAGTTTTAAGTATTCGTGTACTCAGACAGGAAATGACATCATTGGTAATTAGTTCCGATGAGTGGAGGGTTATGAGCTCTGCTCCAGCTCTGTAGCGCTGTTAGGATTTCAGCTCTTTCATATTTTAGCACAGAGCCACATCGTTGTTTATTTTCCTGGTCGTGAAGCTGCACTGTGTCTCATTTCACTCTCAAGTTCAAGCTTGTGGTTTTATGCAGATATTTTCTCTCTTTTTTTCCCCCTTTTTTTTTGCTTCGCCTTTCTCGCCTCACGTTTCTGCTTTTCCATCAACTGGACTGTGTGTAATTCCATTTGTTTCGCCATGTGAGTATTCTACACTCGGATCTGTCTTCACGTTATTATACACTCATTAACCAGCAGGTTTAGCAGGTTGTGTGTGTGTGTGTGTGTGAGAGAGAGAGATATGTATGCTATAATAAATCGCCATGAAGAAAGAATATCAGCTACTGGCCCATTTTCTGCGTTCTCTTCCCCCTGATTAATAAACACACCCCCCGGAAGGTGATGGTCTGCTCGGCGTGTTCGTTCGTACCGTCTGATTAGCATTCAGGAGCCGGTGTCGTGATGTGCGAGATATTTTCCTACACTTCAGTTTCCACCATGGTGAATTTGACTGGGGGGTGGGGGGGTTGGGTAGGAGGAGTCTGGTGTATCATTTAGCATGTAATAGTTTGTATTATAAATAAGAGTATATTTTGTAAATACATTATTTGATTCTTTACCGTGTTTTGATTTTTTTTTTTTGAGGCTGTCTGTAGCTGTCCTGATTGTATAGCGAGAAGACGCATACAAAAAAAAAATAAAAAAAATATTTAACAACTTTCTTTACGGAAATAAAGGTGTATGGATCATTGGCCAATCTGACGACAGCGTTTGTGCTTCTCCAAATTAAAAGTGAATTATATTGTATCATTCTCGTGTGTGATGCCTTTCATTTCGTGATTATTACGGTGGGATAGTGAAAACTAAACCCGGGAAAGGTTGCAGACCTGTGTGACGTCATCAAGCTGCTGAGATCATGACGTGAAACTGACCACCGTGTCCAGCTCCTGCTGTGATGAAACAGGAAGTGTCCACATGTTTACTATCCCAGACCATCACTTCAGGCACCTCTTCATCCTAATAAATCTGATAAATATTATCTTTTAGTTCATAACATTTAATAAATCAGAGTTAGCCAGAGGGAACACGGTTTGTTTATTTATGTATATATAAAAAGATTTAAACACTAGAAGCCACTAGATATCTACGTATTTATTTATTCATTCATTCATTCATTTATTTATTTATTAGTGTGGAGAATGCGTGCTACATTTAACCACTAGAGGGCGCCAGACATTTTGTTTCACGCTTTCTAGGTGCTGAATACCGCCAAATGTCTGGCGCCCTCTAGTGGCTAGATGCGGAATATGTTCCTAGTATTGTTGGTTTGGAGTGTGTGTGCGCGATCACCACACTTTTGTTTTTCGTTTGTTTGTGGAACATGTTCTACATCTAAACATTAGAGGGTGCCTTCTATTTAATTTTCAATTATTTAATTGCCTGACTGTTAGCAGAAAATATAGACTCAACAAACTAAATAGTGACAAATTATTAATACATCAATCTATCTAGGTATTTCTAGATTTCATAGTTTTTAGAATGTGTGCTGTACAGAGGCTGCCAAACATTATTATAATATATTATAAATGTATATAAATGCAGCCTCTAGTGTGGCCAGATGAAGACCAGAAGACAATTTATTCTCAGGACAATACACCTACCAGGAGGATCTCTGAGGTAAGAGTGTGTAAATGCAGTGCTATACACAGTGTTTAAAGAGGGAAGTTCTAATGTGCTCCTATATGATATTATAGGTTATAGAATTATCTGTAACATCCTCACAATGAGATAACTCTGATCATTCTGAGTCTGAAGCTGAATCACACACACAGCTGAGGACACGAGAGAGAAAAGGAGAGAGAGAGAGGGGTTTAATACCGACTTTATTTCCAAATCCAGTTTCACAGCAGCGAGAGTGAGTGTAAAGTAACTGATAAAACGCACAAGTACAGTGAGGACAATCACAACCGTTAAGCTCAGAGGGGACTGGAAAAACCGCAGCGCAGATTCAGGGTGAGAGAGAGAGATAGAGATGGAGAGATAGAGAGAGACGACTTCTTGTCGAGTTCACACAATCAAATCCAGCACCCAATCCTTTCAATAATAATAATAATAATAATAATATTATTATAATCAGAAGGTGATTAAGATGGTATACAGAATTACCTCTGCTTGTGAGATTCAAGGCTTTAATGATTCTTTCCACAAAACATGATCATTAAATTATTTAAAGCCTAAAGAATGAAGCATTTTTGGTTTTTTATCACTGTGTTTCCTCCAGGGATCATTGGCATGATCAGTCTCGCTTCAGTTATAATTATTTTCCCTCCATAATATCCTTTTTTCCCCCCCCTCTAATTTTAATACATTAATGTCTCAGCTCACACCATGTGGCTTACAGGTTTCCTCCTGTATTTGTGGAAACTGTCAGAATATTTCAACAGCGCCACCTAGAGGACTGTCACGTGACACTGCAGAGGAAGTATACTGAGCTCTTTAAGACATCTCAGCTTTGCTTCTTCTTATTTTTTAACCTAGCGCTAACACAGCTAGAAGTCACCTTTAATCTCAGAACTTATCACACCACACTGGTCCACCTGCATTATTTTTTGCCTGTCTGGTCAATTTAACCGTGTGAATCGTCAAGAAGGAAAAGAAGCGACTTGCGGTAACGTTGAATGATTTTTTTTTTTTTTTTTTTTTCCAAATATCAAAACAGAATAAAAGCTGAGGTGCAATGAAGATATAAAAAAAAAAGAGAGAGGTAATAAATATCAGGAAATGAAACCAGGAAGGATGCGTTCAATTTCTAACACGTCTCACGTCTACAGGAACACTAGTAAATGCTTAGTTTTGGATTTTTGCATGATTTTTTATTTTTTATTCATTTGTTGTTGAGTTGAGTTAGACTGCAGGTGATGAGTTCTTGTCTTTAATCAAGGCATCATTTAAAAGGACTTTATAGCAGCTCCGCATGTTTTCCCCAAATCAAATCCTCAAGCTATCACTATTTACACTGATCAGAGTTTTAGTGAGCGAGGAAAAGGGAGGCACTTTTTTTTTTTTTTTTTTTTTTTTTATTTAAATGTCACACGTCATCATCATCTTTATCACTACGGATTATTTGTTAAGAATTATAATGCTACTCTGGTGTGTTCTGGGATCCGGTGAAACTGGACTGGTTTGTTGGGTTAACCAGGCATGTGTTTGTATGAAGTGTTAAGAGGAAAGGAGATAAACAGCATAACATCGACTACCAATATTTTTAGGGTTGTTTTTTATATATTAAATGAGTATTTCTTGCTAACCTGCTGTCCTGAAGCTCTTCTTGACAATCTGCTCGTAATGAACATCCTGTAAACCCTCTCAGTGCTGTTTAGTCTCTATTCTCATGTTGTCTCAGTGTGCTTCTCCTCTCCAATGTCACCTCTGGATTTCTGCTTCGTGACAAATGAAATAAGAGTTCACCACATGCTTTCCTCTTGTAAGAATGTAGTCGGTCAGTTTTGGCGTTGGAAGATAACCGCTGGAGCTACGAAGGGAATCTTCCAGCCACCGGTTTATCTTTGTACAGATTATAATAACTGAGAATGTGTCCCTGAACATCACACAGGAGCTACATTATTATCATCATCCTAATCACAAAGCCACACCACCTACATGGAGGTCCTGCCAAATCTGTGCCGAGGAAGAAATAATTGGAGCTACGACTGATTTAACTCTGGTGTAACATTGGTTTTCATTTTTTTTTTGTCTAATAATAATAATAATAATAATGTGACTTGGTGTCGGAAACAAAGGAGCATTACCTCTTCCTGTCTGTGGAACTGACACCAATCAGACGTCTGGACATCTGGACCCACATATATGAGTCCACAAGTCTTAACAAGTCCACAAAGATGATTTAGATTTAGATTTAGATGGTGGCTACAAGCTTCCATTACTTGGTAGCTACATTAGCAAACTTCAGACACCAAAACCAGCATGAAAGAGGAAACCGTTTTCTCTGAGGCTCGATCTTCCACTTCAGAGAGGATTAAGGATGTGCATTATTAATCACACCAATTATTGGAGTTGTTTATTAGAGCAGATCTCCAGCAGCACACGGCCGATCACTAATGTTCAGGAAGTGGAGTTATGCAATACAGTACAGTTATTTGTTTGTAATTAATTGTAATGGATTATGATCGAGTGTGTGTGTGTGTGTGTGAGTGTGTGTGTGTAATAGGTTTTTACATTACAGTACAGCAGAATGCAGGAACGCTCATTTGAGGCTGAAGACAGGCAAATTTCACAGGAAACTTTTCAGACACTCTGACTATACAGAAAGCACAAGAGATATCGTGTAAACTAGGAAGCAGGGCTGCTATATATACTCTTTAATTCCTCCTTCATCACAGACCTGCCAACCCCAAAGAAGAAATGTCTAGTCCTCTGTTTTACTCATCACTTCCTTCAACAAAACGGAGGTATTTTTTTTTACATAGGAACTGATGAAACTCTTCCTCTTCGTGTTAGTGTTTTTTATGGAAACTGTTCGTTGCTTTTATACACCGCAGAAGTGTCGAGTCAGCAAGTGAAAATATCTTGAATATAGCTGAACTCTTCTTTCCTTTTACAAGATCATAATAAATAAATCAAATATATGATGATTAGAGCTACTTTCAATATTTTTATATTATAATGTTCTAATTTCGTTCATATAAATTGTACATTATTTTATTTAGAAACGCATCAAGTTTTTATATTTGATTTAGAATAATCTCATAATACGATATATATATTGCACACACTCTTCTATATTTGAGATATCTGCACTTGCTGAGAGTTTTTTGCAGCGTAATAAATGTAGCAAACTGACACTTAATGAACTACAAGCTCTCTCTCTCTTTATCCTGACTGATAGAGAGAGAAGGTCTTTCAGGTGGAACAAGTGAACTGAGTCTAATCCAATCGTTACTAATGTGACACGGAGGAAGGAGGCGGGGCTATCAGCCACTTCAACACTTTTACACTTTGTCAATCATTCCAGATTCACATGCTCTGCCATGCAGAGAACAGAAATAAGACGTATTTTATTGTAGTGATAGCGCGTAGCAGCGTCCTCGGGTTGTAAATACGGAGCTAATCGCAATGTGTAAAGGTCAGCAGGTCTGCTGTCATGATATTGGCTTTTGTGATACTGATAGTCAGCCTGAAGTATGGAAAAGATCCACAAGTATTTATTTATTTATTTATTTATTTACGATCCGTGAGCATTTCACACCTTGTTACTTTTTTTTGTTAGCTTAGACATTTACACTAGTTGATCCACTGGGAAATTGGCATATTATTTTAAGTTCCTGTTTAATTGCTGAGTGTGTGTGTGTGTAGCCTGGTGTGTATATTGTACCGTTTGACAGCATGATAATGCATGATTTCTGCAGCAAACGTGGATAATTGTCAGGGTGCCAAGAAGTTGCTAAGTCATTCTCAAAGTCGGCGTTAAATACAGTCTCGATGATTCCTGCTAACTCGTTTCGGCTTGTTTTCTCCCTCAAAGTCCAATTTCAGGTAGTATCTATTAATATATTTAAAAAAAAATGCAATTACAAATCCCTACTAGTCTAGGTGAAATGAATTAATAAAGGGAGATGAGAGGGAAGCTTTCACAATAAGGCAACTAAGCAGAGAGAGAGAGAGAGAGAGAGAGAGAGATGGAAAAGTCGGTGTATGGTATAAAGTGGACGTTCTAGCATTGTAGATGGGCTTCTATGTGCTGTTACTGATTGGACAGATCAATACAGCAGCGTAACGAGTTCGATTAATCAGACAGAACAGGACAATAACGTTATCAATGATCAGTCCCTTGCAGTCAAGAACCAAAATTCATGAAGAAATCCAGCAAGCACCTTTTTTTCGTTTTTTTTTTTTTTAAACAGACTGAGGTGAAATGCTTGTTTTTGTTTTGTTTTTTTTAATGATATTTTTCAACCTTTTTCTTTTTTAATTGCCGTGTTACAGCCTTGCGTTTGTCTCGGTGTGGAGGTGGTCGAGCGAGTCGCAGCAGGAAGTGGACTCACAGGCCCTGTTTAGCGAGTGAGGCGGTCACCTGGTCTGCGAGCGTGGAGAGCTGCGGCGATTCGCTCATGTTGATGCTGCCGGAGGAGGAGACTTTGCTGAGAGGGCGGGGTGAACCCTCCGCTGACATGCAAGGGGATTTGACCACGATGTCGGCGCCGTGGTCAGTGCGAGCCTTCGCCTGCTCACGGAACATCAGCTTGTGGGACTCAATCTGGTGGAGAAGAGGATAAAACAGAATTACAGGAGAAAAAAGAGGTCAGAAATATGAAGTCCAGAACCTATAAATCTGTAGCTATGTTTATTAATGTATGTACTGTTTATACATACTCCAGCAGTGGTGGTATATCACTATGACAAGATATAAGTCTATATATCTGCACCAATAACATTCTACTTTTTCTGCAAGAAAAACATCATTAGTCTTCTTAGGTACTACAGTGAAACCTGCTCTTTAATTACATTACCGCTCAAAAGTCTGGGATCACTCAAAAATTGTATTGTTTTCCAAGGAAACACATGAAATTAGTCTGAATAGAAAATATAGCAAAAGAACAGGACTTGCTGACATGTCAGAGTTAGAAATAATGATTTTGATGGAAATGATGGGAATGTTTTCTTCATGCCTTCATAAAAAAAACAAACAAAAAAAAACAGCCTGGACATGCTAGCGGTCAATGTTTCAAGATAATCTGATGAGATTTCACCCCATGCGTCCTGGAGCATCTCCCACAAGATGGCTTGGCTGATGGAGTCTTCCTCCGTAGCTGAAATCAAGCTGAAATATGCAAGTGATCCCAAACTTTTGAGCGGTAGTGTACATTAAAAATCAGAAAATAACTAAAAACTTCTACTTATGTTTTTCTCTAATGACTAAACTACTCAAGGCTATTCTGGCACATTCCATAACCCTGTAATTAAACTCTCGCACCCCTGCTGCTGCACTGACTCTATTTAATCTCATCGTATTTGTTTAAAAAAACGAATTCCCTCCAGGAAATTGGATAACTATTGATTTGTGGTTCAATGAGTGAATATTTCTTATGTTCTGTATTGCAGTGGATATCATATTAGCCTGGTGCTACCAGTGTAACCATGACAACAGACATTAAATGAAAGGTGGGACCGCCTACTAACAACCAGCAAAAAGAGATCTGAGTGACATGAGGTGAAAAATCACTGATGTAAGTGTCTCTTTTTCTCTCTCTTCTATTGAAGTTCGTCATTTTGTTGAGACTTTCCCGTGTAGCAGCTGTAGCTCTGGCTTCCATAAATGTTACATAAATGTACACTATGCTTAAAGAAACTTCCCTATATCAATCAGTGTTTTTCTTTTTATTCCTTGAACTCCCTGTGCTAGAAGGAGCGAGTTACACACAATTAATTGGCATTTATCAATTTATCAATCAGCATCCGGAACCCAACACTGCTCCTATTCATTCTTCTGTTATAAATGTCAGTGAGTGTGTGTGTTGTGTGTTAGCTCCTGAATAGAGGCAGCATTAAAGGTCACCGTTCATTCGCACTCGAACTGTGCTAATATTTAACACGGGATTATTAGGAGCGCAGGCTCACATGCTGAAAGAATCATCTGTTTTCTGTTTGTATAAACCCCTGAAATGTATTTTGATATTTAGGGAAAATAATTGTGATTCTGGTTGTAGCGGCTGTCCTGCAGCACGAGGTTTGGCTGCTGATGGAGTTTAATGAGGAGAAATGCCACTTACTGGAGTGGTTCGGCTTTAGGGCACCGACTTCCCCATGGAGGGGGTCAATGGGTGTGTCCCCATTTGAGTGGACGGAGGCACACGAAGGCCCCGACTCTGCTTCCATCCCCTTCTCTCTCTAGGGCCATGAGACATTCACCACAGGGGACGGGGTTACAATCAAAGTTAAACATGATGTCAATAAAATGAGAACCAACAGAAACACATGAGCAAATGAAAACCGGAGGAATTTAAAACGTTGACGTAACGAAGCAGGAAATTAATGAAAAAAAAGCAGGTAACAAAAAAGAATAACCAAGAACCCGAAGGAGAACAGAAAGGAAGGAAGCTACGGATGGATACAGCTGAGAAAGTGTGTGTGTGTGTGTGTGTGTGCGTTAGATAGAGAGAAGAGGAAGGAAAGCAAGACTCCACACAGCTCATTGCTCCAATAAACACAACTGTAAGTGTGTGTGTGTGTGTGTGTGTGTGTGTGATTTCCACTTCTGTTTATTTATTAATTAACTGTCTTCCGTTTTTATTGTTGCACCTTTCTATCACCAAATGTGGCTTCACACAAACACTACGTAACACCGCATTTCCTGAGTTTCAAAGAAAGCTCCCGGTGCATTCTGGGTATCATCTGATCCTGTGGTCTACACATTGATCCGTGCAGTGATCCCTCAGGCCTCCTCTGAACTTCACTGGAGGTAATAAACTGCTGGGACGACCCTTAAGACCACTGCAGGGATTTAAAGCCAGGGGAAGTGGAGAGACGGAAAGTCGATGTTAGAACAATCTGGACCGCAGCCCAAGACGTTAGAGACGAGTAAGGGAGATGTATAGAAAATCCCTATGCTAGAGGAGGACAGATAGAGACATCTGTAAGTAGGTGGAGACATGATGTGAAGTGTTAGCGCTGACACATGTTTAGCGCATTGGCTTTGTTAGTTACAGCTGTAGTTATTACGGTTAATGTGGATTTACACTTATATAACATCAGGAACTCAAAAAACACCAAGTATTATTTCCATGTCATTAATCTGAGTGTGAGTCTTGTTTATTTTCTTTATTAGTTAAGCACGTAGCGTGTAAACAGGGGCTCACCTTCTTGCTCCCACCTCCGGCCACGTGGCCGATGTTCTCCAGAGATCCCACTTTGGACTGAGCTTTAAACTCCAGCTTCTCTGATTTAATCTCAACGTTTCCACCACCTGCAGGAAAAAAAGTGTACAGCACTTTAGTAAACAAACAAACAAAAACAAACACATCACATGAATCTGATCATGCAAATATCTGTTAGAACTTGTACACTGTGTGTGTATGAAGTAAACAGCCAGAACATATCATGCAAATGCAGGCTGATATTTTCTGCAGCTGTTACACGTCAACTGCAACAACAACAAACATGTGGACTGATAAGGAAAGCGTTCATGCTAGTGCACGTGTGGACTAACCACAGATTACATACTGAACATAAACATTTCTGTCACCACTGATTAAAGGTGGAATTTGAACAACAACAGGATGAGCGGTAAAGGATGCTTTCACACTTTTTTAAAAACATACATAGATGTGACATGATGTGTCCACACTGTAACCATAACAACACTCTTAGCAGTCCTCGCTAGTATCAGCTAACTAACTAGCCTAGCTTGCTCTCCAGATTTGTTTTATTATTGCAACAGCGTCATACAGACAAGAGTTTAAGAGTTCATTTGATGTTATTGAGAACATTTCTGAAAACATTTTCCAATATGCTCTGATATGGCTTTAATAAACAGCAGACGTTTTAAGGAGCGATCACTTTTCGTCCTCCTTACAGCCATGTCCCACAGAATGTGTGTGTGAAAGAGCTGTGAGAAAGTGCTCGGGTTAAATACAGAGTCTGCTATAATTATCTATCCCAGTGTAATGATAGTAAATGAGAAATTAGTTTGAAAGCACACACATAATGTGTTTCTCTGGCAATTTGCGACAAACACAGTCCTGGTTGGCTTTTATATTGGGGTAAATTTATTAATAATTAATTTATTAATATAATAATTGGAATAATTAAAAGTGCTGGGTTCATTTCAAAACTTTAATGGCTGCCAGCGTCAGGCTCTTCAGTCTTTTACCTGGTTTATGGTGGATGTTGGCCTTGGAGCCGCACTTTGACTGCACGTTGCTCAGATCCATCTTTTTGTTCACAATTTGAACCTGGACACACAATGAGAGACAGACAGAGCAGGAGGCAGAGAGACAGACACGGTCAAACACTGATGCTGCTGGGACACGAGGGAAAATATCAGAACTGCAAAAATAATTCGAGGAAAATTTGGTTCATTTTACACCCTGCAATCATGCTTTAGAGAGAGAGTGAGAGAGAGAGAGAGAGAGAGAGAGAAGTATATTATGCTGCTCATCATCACCCCTAAAGCTGCAAAGACAATTTTCTAAAAATGTCCTTCATCATCATATTGACGGCTAAGGGGAAAAAACATGAATATGTAGTTTAAGTTAAAGCAATTTCAAACCACTTTCACCTTTTTTCTTCTCACATTCAGATCAGCAGTGGAACAAATATATAGTGCATACAGTCATCTAATCATGTTAAACACCAACACCAACCATAATAACTTCAGGAATGAATAAACATGATCATTAATCTTTGTCTGTATTAATTAATAACAGTTTCCTGTAGGGGTGCGTGATCTGGCAAAAATATCACGTCACAGGTTTATTTCCAGGCTGGATCAGGATCCATGATATAATCACCACACTTCATTTCCTGCTGGATTTTAAGACTTTTTGTAAACTTGCCAGTGTTATCTGGATTTTTTTTAAAGCAGATTAAACAAATTCATCATGTGCCATTCTTGCCTTTTTACCACATTTTGTGATCACTTGTTAATTGTGCTAGGTTTAACTGTGTCCATTCTGTAAAATCCAGCAGTTTCTTACACAGTAACTGTTAAAGGGCACCAACTCCTCCATGCTGCTGTTTGAAAAAAGAAATTCAATTTGATATCACCCACCTCTATACATCTATTAGTTGAACCTAAAGTTTGCTACTTAAAAATAAATACCCAAAGCTCTGGTCAGGAATGTGCTTGATATTGTCTCTGGAGCTGCACCTAGACTTCAGAACAGGAAAAAGTCCAGCTTCTTATTAAGAACAGTCACCCAGAGAGGCAGAGGAAATGCAAGACAGCATTAAGCCTACAGCCAGAGGACTGTTTGTGGAGCTGCTGCTCTAAGGATGGAGTCTGAAGCACACATCCGAGGCACCTTGGCCTGCTGTGTAAACACATTACAAAGGAGGGAGCTTGGTTACTCACATTGCCACCTCCTGGAGTGTACTTGATGTTGGCTTTGGAGCCACACTTTGCCTGCACGTTGGTCAGATCCATCTTCTTGTCGAGGATTTGCACCTAAGAAGTAAAGTGAGAAGATTGACAAAGGCCTAGCTGAGGGATTTCCTGGCCTGGGATGAGCATGTGGCTGGTTCCCAGACACATAGGTGTGGAACGGGGCTGCATTCAGGGATGTAAATGGTAGAATTCACTACCATTTCATAACTACAGGGCGCATTCAGACATTTCCTCTGCCACTCTTTTCCAGGTGCACAGAACAGCGTTTTTTATTCAGACCTCGAGTTAAACATCTGCTCTCGTTGAACTTACCTTTCCACCTCCAGGCTGGTGTTTGATGTTCTCAGTGGAACCGATCTTGGATTTGACGCTCTTCAGGTCAGGCATTGGTGCGACAGGAGCAATGGGGGCACGAGATCTGAGAGATCCAGGTGATTTGGGTGGAGTGCGCACCACGGCTATCTTCTTCACCTGCTGCCCAGGTGTGCTGCAGCGACTGGCCGGAGATTTCGGGGTGGCAGGGCTGCTGCAGCCGCTGCGATCAGGAGTCTTAGGGGGTTCGGCTGCTGGAGAGCCATGAAAATGCAAGTAATTATGCAAAAAAAAGTATGTCATATGCCTTAATATATAATGGATAATGCAATTATGATTATTTTGAAACTTATTATGAAACATAAACCCAATCTCAAAAGTCAAAGTCAAAGTCAAAGAAGCTTTATATGGTTGAAGTGACAATAAAGCTTCTTTGACTTTGACTTTTGAGATTGGGTTTATGTTTACTAGATTGCTTATCCCCTGTTTGGAGTTCCTTTCACTTTATTGTCGTTTAGGCCTGGTCTCAAACAAAACATATAGGGCGAAAATATGTAATCACAATGAACAGCAATTTGTCCATAAACTCACCTGATTACGTTATAGCTAGATACACACACTACAAATCTAACAGACCTCCACACTTGCACAATTTCTTACCATTTTATTGGGGATTTTCTTTTTTTTCTCTGTGCAGCACAGTAGCAATATAACAGAAACTGGGTGGGGTCTATATTTATTCTTCGCTAGAGGAAATCAAGTGAAAACTGAAACTTTCAAGAGGACCTAGGGTAAAAAAAATGCAACTCACCAGGGATTTTGGTGCCGATACCCTGAGGTTTAGTCTTCGTCCTAGCATCACCGGGCTATATATAAAATAAAAATAATAGTAGAATTAGCATGTGGTATGAGTAATGGCTAGAATTTGTTTAGTATTTTTGGAAATTATTACAAACAATATTGATAAATTTCCACACCAGCCCATCTGAGGTTTCCAGCTTACTTGATATAACATTCTTTAAATAAGCTCTTGGGAAATCATGAACAGCGTCAATGTGCCAATTAAATCTCCATACAGAGCAGAGAGGTGGACAGGGCAGTGGAAGGTCACAGGGTTGTGATTACTCACTGTGGCGTTGGGCTCCTTGGCTCCTACAGTGTGTACTTTAGAGTTTAGAGAAGCAGCTCTGGCTGAGGCACAGACTGGGACAGATTGAGAAGCAGAGGTGGAGGTATGTTTGGTTGGGGGCACTGGGATTGATGAAGCTCGTTTACTGGTGGAGGTGAGTCTAGTTTTGCCTGGTTTGGATGTGGAAGGGCTCTTTTTTGTGTCATTGAGAATGAGAGGGAACACAAAAGAAAGTGTTAAAATAATGTGAGTAGAACATAACATAATGAGAGAACATAAAGTTATAAATTAGACAATGAGAAAATTATATAAAGTAAAATTAAGACTAAAACCAAAAACAAGGGACAACAGAAGTTACAAATGGTTAATGTGCAAAGAATAAATGGTTATAAAGAAATAAATATCTCTCATTCTCAAAGCTTAACATTTCACCTTTTACCTCACATGTTTTAGGGTCTCATGGGCTAACACATGACCATCATCCCTCCCTCAGCACGGTGAGCTGCTGACACTTGTTTAATGCTCTTTTTGTGCTTTTATTTAAGCTTTGCCATGCACCCTTGTTTTAGTTCTAGTCCTTGTTCCAGTCCTGCTTTGTTCAGCTGTTCAGTGTCACATCCTTGCTCAATTAATCTATTTACAGCAATCAGGCATAACCTTATGACCACCTTCCTAATATTGCGTTGGTCCCCCTTTTGCTTCCAAAACAGCCTTGACCCGTTGAGGCATGGACTCCATTAGAAGGTGTGCTGTGGTATCTGGCACCAAGATGTTAGCAGCAGATCCTTTAAATCCCGTAAGTTACGGGACTTATTGGATACTTACAGGACTTAAAGGATACTTTTGATAGATACTGACCACTGCAGACCGGAAACTCTCCACAAGAGCTGCAGTTTTGGAGATGCTCTGATCCAGTCGTCTATCCGCCATCACAATTTGGGCCTTTGTCAAACTCGCTCGAATCCTTACACTTGTCCATTTTTCCTGCTTCTAACACATCAACTTTGAGGACAAAATGTTCACTTGCTGCCTAATATATCCCACCCACTAACAGGTGCCATGATGAGGAGATCATCAGTCTTATTCACTTCACCTCTCACTGCTCACAATGTTATACCTGATCGGTGTATACCCTGTTGTGTTTTAGTATCTTTGTGAAAGTATATTGAATGCATTGTGTGTCTTATTTCTTGTTCCATATCTATTCTGTAGTTGTGCCATCGCTGTTGATTATGGATTGTCCTTATTTGACACTAGGACTGCTAGAGATGCTGACTATGATTCTTGGATTTGCCTGAATAAATCCCATTTCACCCACTGCGCCTAAACTCATTCACCAGCATGTTACATTATGAGTCTGGGTTGAGGTCAATGTTCCAAGTACAGGTTTGAGCCCCAAAGAATGTTTTGAGTAAACCAGAATAGAGCTAGATATTACAGCTGTAGTGGAAAACTGATACTTTTCTACAGGCAATCTGGATTACTTGAGTTACAAGCCGATCAATAAGAGGTGTGAAATCTGTCGGAAATTATAAGCTACGGGTTTTAGTAGGAAGTCGAAATAGATGAAAGGACTGCACTACAACTTGAGCTGTGATTCTGAGAAGTTCCTGTTCTGTGGATTTCCTCCAGGATGTGATGTCATTTGAATTTTGATGCCAACCTCAAAATTAAATATTTAATGGGCTAATGATTTTTTTAAATGTGAAATTGTAATATAATACAGTACTCTAAACAGTACCTGTTAATGTGAAACCTAGATCAATTAATGCATTTAAACACAACATACACAAACCACCTGCACTGTACCTTTTTATCAGCAGCTGCTGCTCCGGACTTGGCTGTTTATAGAGAGAATGTGCAGATTAATAAGTCCAAGTTCATGTTATCAACACCGTGTTTAAATTAAAGCTCATGTTTTAGAAAAAGGATGAAGAATGACCTGAACTCTGCACGGCCAAACTAATTACAAAGTGCGTTTAGGTTAAGAAATGTATTTATTGATATTCTTTAAACCCTGGCTGATGAGCTGGAAATGAAAATTAACTGCAATGAAACTTAAATGAAAATTTACTTTGGGAAAGTTACAATAAAAACTTCTCTCTCGTTCTTAAAGGTGCTGTCTGTTATTTCCAGACCAATTACAATTACATAATTTCATAGAATCCACAGAAAAATTGAGATTCACAATATATTTATGCAATGGATCTGCCTACTTTCTTCTTTTCAGACTTTCAGGACCAGAAATGAGTTCCATAAGGTAACTTATAAAATATATGTAGTTTCATCTTAATAGAGGTTGTAGAAATATTTACAAATGTTATGTAAAAACATCCTCAGGGTTCAAGGTTCAGAAAAACCGCTTGCTAGTCTATATTTTGAACCTAGCCTGTCATAGCTGCGCTTATTTAGCAGTAATGTAAATCCGAACGATCCCAAATTCATACAGTTCAGATAAGTCGATAAATAACTGGCATCTGTGAAATTGTGAACAATTATTTGGGAATAAAACTCAACTTAGACAAGATAATGTGTCTTTATGTGTGTTGAGGGAAGGATGTGACCGCCATAATACATGAAAGATTTGTCAGTGATGTACCACAGTCAACAATCATGCACAGGTGACGTGCAAACAGGAGGGTACGGTGAAAACAGTGCCAGCAACACAAATAAGGCTCAGAGTTAGTCACAGACACCAACTACAGTCACGGAAGGGAAGGAAAGACAGATCACAAAGATTCACAAAGAGAGAGAGAGAGAGAGAGATATTTAGTGGCTACAAGCAGTCCGTTTCTTCAACCGAACACTCGTTTTGACTGGTGGTGTACGTTTATCAGAAAGGGCGCTGCTTAGCATAGCTTAGCTTAGCTACTTGACAATAAAAAGGAAGATCTGTGGAAGAAAGAAAGAAGGTTTATAGGGGGGTTGAGGAAAGGAAGGAAAAACAGACCTTTGGATGGGGCGCTTGTTTTTCGCACCGGCGCGGCGTCTTTTGAGGGGACTTTCTCGAGTTTTGGGGTGGATTTGGGGGCAGGGGTTGCAGTGGCCGCAGTAATGGGCTTCTTTGCTTTTTTAATGGCAGCATCTTTAACAGGTACTGTTTTCCTTGGTGCTGCTTTAATTGGTTCTGGTGGACTTGGTTCAACAGCATCGACTTCAACTTCAGCAACAGCTGCTGCTGTTTCTTCATCCACTTCAACTTCAGCAACAGCTGCTGCTGTTTCTTCATCCACTTCAACTTCAGCAACAGCTGCTGCTGTTTCTTCATCCACTTCAACTTCAGCAACAGCTGCTGCTGTTTCTTCTGGTTGGGCAACAGGCTCAGCGCTTTGTGCGGCTTCAACAGTAGCAATGAGATCTTCGTCACTTGTCTCCAGGTACTTCTCTGGTTTGTTCTCTTCAGAAACCTCAGGTTTGGTGTCTACTGCTGACTCCATCTTGGGTACTATCACCTCCTGCTGAGCTGTAGGAATACTGATCACTTCTAGGTCCTGTTCTTCCACTGGTTCATACTCTTGGGCTTCGTTCTGGTGGTCAGTGAGCGGTGACTCCTGGGTTTGATCAGGAGCAGTACTGGGAGAGAAAGGGGAACCAGGGTCAGCCCTGCAGGAGTCAGGACTTTTGCTCTCTGGAGGAGTTTTGTCAGAGCCATTTTCCCAGCGGTCAGGGGTTCCCTGCTGAACAAGCTCGGACTCTGTATAGTCAAATGACAGGCCTCGTTTCTTTGCTTCATCTGGAGTCATCTGGGGCTGGCATATCGTTTCACAGGGCTTAATGACATAGCTTTCATCTTTCTGTGGTGACACATCTGAGACAACAGTGCTGTGGACTGGAGGAACTACGTCTGGTTCATCTTTTTCTTCTTCTTCCTCTACATCTCTTTCTTGCTCCATCTGAATTTCAGGTGTGGCAGGACTCTCAACTAACTCTTCCTCATAATCAGATCTTAAAACTTTACTCTCGTCCTCTTTACCTTGCTTCTCTTCCTCTTTCTCATCTTGTAAACCACTGGGACTGTGTTTTCCAACCATCTCCTCCGAAGGACTCGTCTTCACCTGGCTGTCAAAGCTCAGCACCGCAGACCCTAAACCATCAGCCGGAGCAGCTTGTGGTGCTTGTGGGGACATGGGTGACTGCTGTGGGCTAACAGACCGAGCCATGTCCCCATTCAAACGCTCCTCTTCCCTGTCCATAGACGCCGCGCTGCTTCTACCACTGTGTGGTGGAGAGAGCCCCTCCGGTGTTAAAGCATCTAATGAGCAGGAGGTAGAGCGATAGGAACAGCCACAGACAACACTGCGGGATTAGCAACACACCAAGACGGAAAACAAAGGTACCAAGAAACCAAGGATTCGAAGTCATACCAACCAGATAAAACGACTCAAATATAAAACAAAAAAGAAAAATATTCTTGCCAATAAAACAGTAAGGACACAATTCAACATTCATTTCTTAGGAACTTAAAACATTTTTGAGCTGTGGGCACTTTTATAATAAGCAATGTTTGCTAATTTTTGGCATGACTTAAAGCACCAGTAGGGAATAGCTGTAACAGCTTCAAGGCTTCAACGTTAAAGAAATACTGCAGTTTAAAATACTAGGTTACGCTGGGCAAAAGTACGATGTCATTAGATATATGCAATGTCTAACATATTATCAGAGCTAATCCATGACAAATAATGATATCACTCATTTTGGAAATGGATAAAGAGCTGTAGAAGGCAAATTTTTAAATAGCTTGTGAAACACAGGCCAATATTAAACGATATTATATAAATATTTACACGGAATTATCCTAAAAATAACAAAAACTAACCACATCTTACCAAAAATATTCTGAAATTTCTAATGAATCTAGTGGTGATGGAATCCGTCCTATTCCTGATTGGGACTTTAAGTGCAAATAGCAAATGCAAGACTGCAGCATGGACAGCAAGAGAACAAAGGAAACACTAAAGTGGCGGAAATGTGGTTTAATGGCTTATAAAAGTACCTCACAACTCGTTAAACACAGAATAACTTCCAAACCAAAACAATAAGTCAAAAACACAACAGAGAAAACAAAAGCAAAGCCAACATGAACGATACACCCACAGAGACCCAGCAGCATCTCTGTCACTTGCACCATGTGAACAGCTTTGTGGGAACATGACTTGAGATGGTGATGAATTGTCCGTTTGCAAATAGGCTTTGGTGCAGGAGAAACGTTGTGTTTTTATTGTCAGACAGCTTGGTGCAGAACGGATGGGTTTTCATCCTGTTCAAAGTCTGACGTTATGCTGCATTTTTACAGTCCATATTTACAGGAAGAATCTTTAAGTACGTAACTAAACACGCCAATGAAATTGATTTTCTTAGAATCAACATCTGTACCTTTTAAGGCCTGCCAATCGTAGCCCAGTGAATAGAGATCTAACAGAGAGCTAATACTGAATTGCAGAGTGTATGTGGTAGCAGTTGTGATGGAGTAGCTGAGAATGAATGCTAGTGAGAGACTGAAGTATGTGTCATATAGACATCTGTTTCCTTCAAAGCTAACTACTGAAGATGGAAAATGAGGCTGTAAGCCCAGCATACCTTCACCTGCTGTCCTTGGTGCAGCTATCCGTCAGGTCATGGAAATGACACATGGGGAAAAAGAGAGACAGGAAAGAAAGAGTAAAACAATCCAGAAGTGAAACTGAGTTCAGATTTACAGGTTGATTAGTTACAATAGTTACAGTGCTGCAGAATTCTTGCTTCTGATTGGACAGCAGTTTCAGGTAACACAGGTAAATCTACATCCTTTTTATCTAATCCTTTTCTATAGTAACAGCTTATACAGGCACTGGTATGTCGATACTGCAAACAGATAAAAAATCATGTCAGGAGATGTTTGTTTAACATTTATGAGAGGAGTCTCCAGTGCCGGTGTTTTGTAGCACTCACAGGTACAGCAGGAGTTTTAAGTTTTACAGCACAGGATCGTTTCATTTCATTTTAAAATAATTTCCATTCCACTCAGATGTATACTCTGAGTGCTAAGTGCTATTAAGGTCACAGACCTGCTAGCATCAGCAACAAGCTCTGTAGCATTAAATATTTAAATCTTGCCTAATGGCACTCTAATTAGCTTCCAACAAAGCTCCAGCCATAGGACGTGAGAGGTCTAATGGTCTGGAGTCCATTATCTTTAACAGACTTGATTACTAGCCTTACCAAGATTGATGATATTGCTGTAGCAGAAGACACACTGAGTTTTCTACCACAGCAGGGCTTTTTCCCTTTGTATCATGACAGCAAGATTTAACTGTCATTGATCAAAGTGTCAGATGGTCACTCAACATGTATCACTAACCAGTAGCTCATGTGCTCCAGAGAGTCATTACTCTGACCCATTAGCCATTAAAGCCATTAAATTCACTTCTGGGAACTGACCAGGAAACCACTAGACAGTAACAGTATGGTTAACCTGTACAATCTGCTCATTTAACCAAGAATCATTTTCTTACCTCGAGGTACACAATGAGTTAATACACTAGATGTAGTTATATTTTTTTTTGCTGCTAACACATGAGGTAGATCAGAAGACATACAGAACGTTCACACCTTTCAACTGTAACTTCAGAATGATGGAATAAATCTGCATCCAAATTATAATCCTATAATCTCTCCCTCTCCATCCGCTTCTTCCTCTCCTACGTCTCTTTCCCTCCACCTCATCTTTTCTCTTTTCTCCCTCTCTTTCCCCCTCTCCTCCCTCTACATCCTATACTATCTTCCTCTCCATCCTCTTCTCCCTCTCCTTCCCTCCACCTCATCTTTTCTCTTTTCTCCCTCTCTTTCCCTCTCCATCCTCTTCTCTCTCTCCTCCCTCTCCATCCTATTCTCTCTTCCTCTCCATCATCTTCTTCCTCTCTTCCCTCTCTTTCCCTCCACCTCCTCTTTTCTCTTTCCTCCCTCTCCTCTCTATCCCTCTCCATCATCTTCTCCCTCTCCATCCTATTCTCTCTTCCTCTCCATCATCTCCTTCCTCTCATCCCTCTCTTTCCCTCCACTTCCTCTTTTCTCCCTCTCCTCTCTATCCCTCTCCATTATCTTCTCTCTCTCCCCGCCCTCTCCATACTATTCTCTTTTCCTCTCCATCATCTTCTTCCTCTCTTTCCCTCCACCTCCTCTTTTCTCTTTTCTCCCTCTCCTCTCTATCCCTCTCCATTATCTTCTCTCTCTCTCTCCTCCCTCTCCATCCTATTCTCTCTCTCTCTTCTTTCTCTCCTCCCTCTCTTTCCCTCCACCTCCTCTTTTCTCCCTCTTTTCCCTCTCCTTTCTCTTCTCCCTCTTCATTCTCTTCTTCCTTTCCTCCCTCTCCCTCCTCCTCTCTCTCTCCTCCCTACTTCTTTTTCTCATTTAAGTGTTAGAAAATATATTTACAGCTTTACCACTGCCTAGTGCTGACACTGGAAAATGTTAAATAATGAGCACATTTACATAAACCCATCATTTGCCTTGCAGCCTGAACTACTCTCCAACTACTGTCTGAGCAGCTGTTGTATGAAAATACATCTAATGACCAGAATCAAGAATTCAGCAGAACTGTAATAGAAGCAAAATTAGATTAAATACAAAGCTTGGAAAAAAAAAAGAGATTAATCTCATAATGACTAAGATTAAATAAAACACGCAATTTACACTTGAGATATAATTCTTTGCATTGAGCAAATTTAAATAAAAAAGCTTTACAGAAAACGCAACTGAAATGAATGCAACAAGAGCTTGCTAGAAAGGGCGGTGAGCAGGCCCAGAGGGATAACCTCTGTAATCACTGCGAGCAGCAGCGTGATCATCCCATTAAACACGAGAAAACTGGTTCACATATAATACTGCGACACAAAGTTGAGGGAAATGTCCTGAGTACTGTTTATCTGCATCCCATCGCTGATCAGAAAGCCTGGATGGACAAAGGAGACCAACTAGGAATACCATCTCTTTCATTTCACATTACCTTTTGCATCTTTACACCACCATCAGTGCTCTATACCCAATAGAAACAATAGCTGACCTATATTTAATTCATTTGTCCACCCTCCGGAAAGGGAAAAGCTGGGTTAACATGAACGTGAAGCCAAACTGAAAGCTGAAGCAGCGGGGTTAAAGATGTGTGCTGTGATGAAGCCAAGAAAAGAGAAGAGCTCGGGAAAGGAGGGAGGCAGCTGGATAAAGCGGTGATGTAATTCACAACGGCATACCAGACACCACATCCTCATGAGTGGAGGCAGCTTTAGGCTCTGTACCCTCGGTCACATCGTCTCGAGAGGTCGATTCAGGCTTTGACTCCTCTGTCTCCTCTGTGAGAGGATGCTCGTCTTGGAAAGTTGCAAATGAAAGGAAGCTCCAGTTACATTTACTCATTTGGAAACTAATTTTTTTTTTCCCAAAATGGCTGCTTACACTTTGTATTTAAGACAATAATGCTTGTTGCAGCACTTTCTGCACAGATTAAAAAAAAGAAACAGTTCTAGTTAGAATCAGTTAGCTAACTACCCTAGCTTGCTCTTTAGCTTAGATTTATCATCATTAGTGATGCAGGTGAAATAAAGATTTGTCTTGGTTGTAGCTTTGAAATAAGCAAATTTAGTGTGACCACTCGACTGGATGGCACAGTTAAAGTGAGAGCTGTAAAGTTTAGCTACATTGCAGTGAAAAATTGTAAAATAATAATAATAATAATAATAATGATAATTTATATTCACTGAATAGTAAGATTCATTTTTCACAGTCTCTTTCTGTTTGTTTTTACTCTCTTGTTCCCCAGCTTGTGAGCCGATTGGTCAGGACAGGGAAACCTTGAACATGTGATGGCTTTCACTCTGCACTCTGAATTCGAGCCGACCGCAGAACTGAGCAGTCGAGGCACTTTACAGTCACTCGCACATCATCCTATGGAAAATTTTAAAGAAAGCCTGATATTTCAGGCTTAACACTTTTCTTATCAAATATTTCAGTTTAAAACTTGAGAAGTGGTACAGGAGCACACTGTACTACCATTTTTTTTTGTTTGTTTTCACTTTCTTTTGACTTGTTACATCATTCAAGTGTCTCTTCTCTTTTTTCTTTCCTCATTTTTCCCTGTATTTCTCTCATAGCTTGTTTCTCACATTCACCATCTTTATCGGCAGGAAATAAATGAATCTACAGTTTGAGCATCACAGGAACCCAGATGTATTGCTGGGATTACAGTAAACACAACTGACATCATGGCATCAACAAAACGGCTTGATGAGCTGATGGTGTTGTTGACCTCTTGGAGAGCAGGTTTTAGTGGAGAACAGGTTTCTCTCGCCTTACATGCTGCCTGGGTTATCAACACAAAAAAACCAAACGCATGGCAGATGAAATATATTCATAAATCTTGGGAATTTTTCCCAGAACAGTTTGGCATATTTCATTTTAAAACAATTCCAAAATGTGCATGATGGATTTAAATTCCTTCTTTTCGACCAGACATTTCTGCTGTCTGAAGCTTCTTTATTTTAGATTCAGCAAAGTTACACAAAAAAAAATTAGATGACTGAGCTGAACACTTTTATGGGATGTACAAGGGGGAGCTTGGTCTCCTGATTTATGACAGTAATTTCACACGACCTGTCCTGCTGTCTCCATGTTTCCTGAGTATTATCTATAAAAAGGTGAATTATCTGTGTATGAGACGTAGCAAACTTTTATATATATATATATATATATATATATATATATATATATATATATATATATATATATATATATATATAAATGTCCATTACATTCACTTTTCCACTAAACTATGAAATATTAGGAATTATTTCTAAGATTGAAAAAAGATGAAACACTTTTTAAAGGAATCATGGGAATAGAATTCGCAAGGCTAAAGTGACATGAATAAAAGTGGTGTGTGTTAGCACTAGACGGGAAAGCTGTGTCCTCGTACTGACCTTTTCCTGGGCCGTCCCCAGGCCTCATGTGTGCCGCCGTCCCGTTCTTCATGTCCTCCTGAGGGCCGTCGTCGAGGGTCACGTCAGCCATGGCGGACACTACGCCCTCCCCAGAGCCGTATTCTCCAGAATTCATCATGTCCTGGTGCTCCATTTTGAGGTGGAATCAGCCTGTGAAGGATACAGGAGGAGAAAAACAGTGATGATTCTGTTAACCAAACATCTTCACCTTCAGTGTCTTAATTATTGATTCAGCATGTCCCATCATTAAGTTTCATCCTTTTATACCACAGACGTACGCTAAAGTTTGCTTCTTTGGTTTTGCACTGAAGCTATGAGGCTAATGTAGCTAACCAATAAAGCTGTAGCCACCAGTTCAGCATCAGAAGCTCACCTCAAAAGACGTCGCTGAGCTCAGTAACACTATTCGTACAAAAACATCTTATTGTTCCCAACAGCTCCTTCACCTGAAACTCACCACTGCACCTTCAATCTGTAGAAATGTGAAAGTCACGCCTTCTACCAAAGTGTTCGAATATTTTCTAATGATCACCAGCCATAATTAAGAAACAGAGCAGACTGAAAAAAGGGGAAGAAGTGAGTTTCCGGAGAGCTTCCTGTTTGAAACCTGCATGCAAGGGTTTAGTTTTTTTTTGCTCCAGTCAATTGGTAACGGATGTATTGACATAACAAGCACGTTTTTACTCTGTTTTAAGCAACCAGCACTTCTGCTTATTAACTGGAGCTGAATGTAATGCATGGAGATTTACTCCAGTGACTTCCTTAAAGGAAGCTACTCAAAAAAAAAAAAAAAGAACATTAAGCATGAACATATTCTGCTTGTGCATATGTGTGTGTGTGTGTGTGTACTGCACTACATAAGGAACTTCCTCTTTTCTATACACTAGTAGTAGCAGTTGCCTACAGATAGACGGACACACTCACTTACACACGTATGTAAATCAGTAAATATATAATATCTAATATTTTTACATAGGTATAATAAACACAGTATATCAAATAGCTATCTCAATGAAGAGATAGATAGATACACAGATGAATTGTGGTACATTCAGAAGCTGAAACACATTAAACACAAACAAAAAATCAATACAAGATCCATTCATCTCAGTTCCCAGAGACTACTACTGAATGGTGATGTATGTCGTCATGTATGATGTATAGGACACTAACCGACCATCTGCTGCTCATCAGCCACTAATCGTGTTCACTAGTTGCACAGTTGATTACTTCCTGAATTTAGGAAGTCTCATGCCACTGGCTGATTTTGTTGCTGCTACGCGAAATGTGGCCTCTGGAAGTATGTGACCCTGATATGTCAGTTTTTTTGTTTGTCTCTCACTCTGTGTATGTGTTGTTGTTGTGTCTGAATGTCCATGTGTATAACGTCTGGCCATTTTTCTGCCTGCCCTCAGTCATTGTACACGAGGGAGTAAAATCTGTTTGTCCCCTCCATGTCCTGCTTTAAAGTGCAATTTTCACTGCAAACATACTGCAGAATAAATGAGTGTCCCCTCAGTAACAGACTGTACCCTTGGTGGTCAGATTATATCCATGACAGGCAAATTGTATTCTTGATGCTCTGAATGTATACTCACTTACAGGAATGTACGCTTCATGACCAGACTTGATAGCCAGAATATATCTTTGAAGGGCTGAATGTATTTCTCAATAGTCAAACTGTATCCTTGATGGCCAGAATGTAGTTTTCTATATCCAATCTGTATCCTTAATGGTCAAAATGTATTGTCAAAGACCAGACTCTGTGCTTAATGGCCAAAATGTATTGTCAAAGACCAGACTCTGTGCTTAATGGCCAAAATGTAATCTCTCTAGCTAGTATGTATACTTGATGAAGTCTATGTGTCTATACTTGTCTGTGTCTATTTTCCTCTCCATGTTCACCATTGCACATCTAGCTAATCACAGGTCACTGATTATGGCATATATACTGTACAGAAGTCGGCCCCTTAGTTCCAGTGAAAGGAACTCTTAATGCTTCAGCACACCAAAACATTTTGGACAATTTCATGCTCACAACTTTGTGGGTGACCCCTTCCTGTTCCAACATGACTGCACACCAGTGCACAAGGCAAGGTCCATAAAGACATGGATGAGTGAGTTTGGTGTGAAGGAACTTGACTGGCCTCAACCCGAAAGAACACCTTTGGGACAAGCCAGACCTTCTCGTCCTTCATCACTGCCTGACCTCACAAATGCACTTCTAGAGGAATGGTCAAAAATTCCCATAAACACACTCCTAAACCTTGTGGAAAGCCTTCCCAGAAGAGTTGAAGCTGTTGTAAAGGCAGATGTCCCAAAACATTTGACAATATATATCTGTATATATATCTCTAAACTGTTATTTCAAACACTAGTGTTTGGAAATCAGCCAGATTGGGGTGGTATAAAGCCAATCCAGTCCCTCTATTGCATCTATTATTCACACAGCGCCAAGATGACCAGATTCAGTCGGCCATCTGTACACAAGGCTCTGTGTTAGATCAGCCACAGCCCCTACAAAACCCCCAGCACACACACTTATTTACTGAATATTCCACTGATAGACCAGGCTGCATGTGACACAGAGCGGAGATGGTCCAAACTTCTCCTCACCACTACCAGCCAGTTACCAGAAATCATTACTGTCAAAATGATGAGAATATATGATCAAATATCCCATACATCTCTGCAAGAATTGCTAACAGATAAAGAATGGAATACTGAAGATCCACCTTATCAGACATCTTCTCCCCTTTTCTGTGTGGGTTTCTCTTGGGTCTCTGGATCCGTCCCACCTCCCAAAAACATGACAGTAGGTGGACTGGCTACGGTAAGACGTCCCAAGGCGTGATTGTGTGTGTGAAGCCCTTTAATATACAGATGTGCAATCTAGGGGATATTCCTATTTCACACCCAGTGTTCCTGGAATAGGCTCAGGATCTACTGTAACCAGGATTAAGCCTTTTCTGAAGAATGAATGAATAAATGACAGTTACCTGGACATACATGACTAGGAATAAAACTGCTGTTTAGTATCATTTGCTAACAATGTATGAATCAACAAACTAGTGAAAAAAAACCCAACTAAACAGCTTTGCCTTCTGTGAACTGGAGCTTTCTAGCAAAATGAAAGCAACGCTGGCCCTTTAAGAGCCTCCGTCTGTCTGTCTGCGGGGTGGCTGAGAGCCTCTTCTCTTTGTGTGGAGAGCTGAACAGAAATGGCTGATGAAAAGGGAGGGGGGAAATAAAAGAGAAAGAACGCTGACATATGTTGAATATTCCTGCACTGATTTTGCAAGTCAAATCCTCGTGAACGTTTATATTTAATGAACGAAAGAGATTCGGTTTCCGTTATGCAGGGAGGGGTGTGGACCAAGGTTTGGAGTGAGACACAGGAGGAGAGGTGGGAAGGATCTACATGGCTGGAAGCCAGTGACTGTAACAGCCTCCTCCCTGATTCATCAATATTTCGAACAGACATCACTGCAGCAATAGGGAGAGAGAGAGAGAGAGAGAGAGAGAGAGAGAGAGCTGGAAAAAGAGGGTGGAGGTGTTACACCGGTAATACAGGAACAGCTTGACCCTGTATCCAGTCAATTTCAGCTGAGAAGGAAGTGGTGAGAGGAAAAAGGGAAAGGGAGAAAAGGCGAGAGAGGATGGAAGGAATGTGTGAAAGGAGGCATGTGGTGGGAGGAGGGAAGCGAGTAATCAATAGAGACAAAGAAAACACTGAGGTAAAAGAATTCAGATGCTGAGAGAGAGAAAGAGAGAGAGAGAGAGAGAGAGAGAGAGAGAGAGAGAGCAGAATGACAGAGCAAATTTCAGGAGGAAGGGGCAGAGAGGACGCAACACCAGGAAAGACGAAGACTCAGCTCTCATTTAAAAAGATTTCTCGTTAGCATGAGCATGCAAAATCATTAGCTTGAAATGAAATAAAGATGTTCAGTCTGCCCGTTAGCATGTTTGTTCTGTATTTCGTTTCACATTTTTCGTCATGCTATGCTGTCTTCCTATTGGCGGCTTTTAGACAAACTTGGTAAATGGAGTAAAGCCTGCTTAAGTCGGGAAGGTGGCGAGACAGATACAGGATGTCACACAGACCACGATGAGATGATGCAGCAAATTCCCACTGCGGTCCTGTCCTCAATCATATTACCTAACACAGCCTTGGGAGTGTACAGATTACACAGATTACACTGAACCCCAGTGCCTCATTTTCTTCAATCTTTCGTGCAAGTTTAAAAAACGCCATTATAGATAAAGGATCGCTGAGTTATCAGTACTGGTTGCCGTGGTAATAGCACAAGCATGTGTATGGTGTGTAGTATGAGGCGGCGTAAGTTAGCTTCTATCATAGAGAGCCATAGTTCTGTTATATGCTGTGTGTTATGATCTGTTACTACTCATGTGGACCAGAAAATTGATCATCTATCCTGATGTTATTTAAAGTGGTAAATGAGTCTGTGTATGTGTATGTGTGTGTGTGTGTGTGTGTGTGCACTCTTATAGCTCTCACTCCACCAGTGACTGCTCTCTCTGTGCCTGTTCAATCAGAAAAATGACCATCTGTCCTGCCCTGCCCTGGGGCTGTGTGTGTGTGTGTGTGTGTGTGCCTGAGGGAGTCTAACAGGTTATGCTCAGGGGTATTTTTTCTTTTTTTAGAAAGTCTATATATATGCATTTATATGAACATTACATATTTATATATACAACTATAATGAGATGAAAAGATATTTCACTGAGGTTCCCTAACACTTACCAACAGACCAAACAGCTACACTGAAACAAGGTAACTAGTACCAAATCACAGCTTTACCTGTTTTGCACTATTTTTATGATATTTTATGATTTTTAAACATGTTTTCCATGTTTTACTTATCTTGTTACAAGAACATTTAGGTAATCCGAACACATTGTGGCTGGGTCATGACGATGTAATTTGTTTAGCCGGATAAATCGGTTTTCAGGACTGGCGCTAACACAGTGAGTAACAGTGTCAGGGACAGCCTGTACATCGCTTAGGGCTGATATAAAAAGGTACATCACAGCATAAGGCATCTAAACAATGCGAGTACGTAGCTGAGCTCTGACTTGAGGGTGAGTGTGTAAAATCAGTGTGTATGATCCGGATTGCTGAGTGTTCACGACTGAGTGAGTATTCCAGGCCAGACTCCCTCACAGTCCACCTGACAGACTGCTTACATAATCAAGTCTCTGTGTGATGGGGCTGAAATGTCATGGAGGCATTTGTGGAGCTCAAACATAATCAACACAAACAAGTCCAGCTTCACAACGCTGGATTAACCACAACACAATCGCTAAAACCCTGCGACCTGCTACAGGTCCGCTATAAATACTGTAACACAATAACAACATCATAACAGTCACATGACTACTGTTTAACTGATCAGAATTTATCATCTACTGTGTGTGTGTGTGTGTGTGTGTGTGTGTGTGTGTGTGTGTGTGCGCAAGAAAGCCTCCCTGTCAATACACAACTCACTGGTTCTGACCTAGTTTACAGTGTCACACCTATCAGACAGCATCAACTACAACACCGCTTCTCTCTCTCTCTCTCTCTCTCTCTCTCTCTCAAATGGAGCTGTCTCCTACATCCATTCCCAATTTCCCATAATGCAATGCACCACCCGAGCACGAGACCACCTAAAAACTGAGCTTCAGAAAATGTGAACTGTCCCACTTACTATAACAGACACACAATTCTCTTTTTTTGGCTTTTTCCTTTTCCCTTCTTTAAGCCTCCCTCTTCTGCATGTCTCCCTCTTTCTCAGCTGTCTTTCACCTTTTATCTCTTCATCTCTCACTCCGTATCTTTTGTTCTCTGTGCCCCCATTTCTCGCTTTTTTCTCTCGGGATGCCTCTCATGTTTCTCACATTCTCTCTCTCTATCTGTTTTTCCTCTCCCTTTTCTCTATGTATCTCTCTCCTTTTTCTCTGTATCTCTTCTCCATTTTGTATGTCTCTTTCTCTCCATTTCTATTTCTCTTCCTCTTGTATGCCTCTATTAATCTATCTCTCTTATCTGTCTCTCTGTATGCAGCCTTTTCTCTGTGTTCTTTTCTCTTATGTCTTGCTCTCTCTATCTCTATGCCTATCTCTGTCTTTCTTTCTCTTTGTGTTTCTCTCCTATCTCTCCTCTCTTATCTGTTTTTTCTCTCACTTTTCTCTATGTATCTCTTTCCTTTTTCTTCTGTGTCTCTTCTCCATTTTGTATGTCTCTCTTTCTCTCCATTTCTCTTTCCCTTTGTATGCCTCTGTCTCTCTTATCTGTCTCTCTGTATGCAGCCTTTTCTCTTTGTTGTTTTCTCTTATGCCTTGCTCTCTCTCTCTCTCTCTCTCTCTCTCTCTCTCAGTATTTCTGTGTATGCTCAGTAAAAGGCTGCCGTCTGTCGTCTCTGATGCCATGTGTTCTTATAATTCGGGTTTTGCTTTAAGATTTGAGATTAACTTGCTTCATTTACAGTGCAGGTATGAGACTTGTGTTTGACCTTGCAGTATCACATAAGGACATGTGTGTGTGTGTGTGTGTGTGTGTGGTGTCTCCTCCATCTGTGTGTCCTGCTGTAATGAGTCCAAATTCTCAGCATGCAAAAACCTCACACCTTGATACAGATGATGCACTGAGCATTTTTAAACATAAAAGCTAAACTAAAGTGTGACGATCATCAGTTACGACTAAAACTAAATAATAAAGAAATGAAATAAACTAGTTGCTTTTTAAAGCTAAAGTTTCTAATACACGACTGGTGTTATGGTTACCTCCTATGTGTCGGTGGCACATTGAATTAAAACGAACCTTTGCACACTAACCTATGAAGAACGTATTCCTGTTGTCATGGTTACACATAGATTTTTTGGTACACTGATTTAGGATTAAGATTATATTTTTCTACATTAGCAGCTTTCCGATATAAGAAAATCACCTGCAACCTATGTATCTAACTATCTAGCATTAGTTATTAAGATACCTACATTTGTTATGTCACTCTGTGGTACTAAGTCGAGCAAAAATAAATAAAAAAAACATAGCCCTCTAGGCTGATCCTGTGCAATAAAAAACATCATATAATGCTCTCTAAGTGTTGTTACAGTGGAGAAATCACAATGAAGTGCCCTAATGACCGCCCTTCAAATGGAAAAATATGATTAAATGCCCTCTAGGTTGTTGGCCCATAATAGGAAATGTGAAAGTACCCTTTGGATGAGATGCTCTGCCTTATCGGCTCCTTTATGTGAGAGAAAATGGATTGCAGTGCCTTATAGGCTTCCGACATGCCCTCTAGATGCTTCTATATATGAGAAAATGAGAAGCAGTGCCCTCTAGGTTTCCTGGATGTGTGAGGAAACGTGATGAAGAATACAAATAGCAAACGTCATCTAAGGTGCTGCTCCATGGAGAACAACTAGGCGCAGTGCCCTACAGGCTCCCCTATAGGCAAGAATATGAAAGTGCCTTCTAGGTCCCAGTGAAGGAAAATGTGCACTCTAGGGTGCGTATAAAATAGGAGAAATCTGAGTTAATGCCTTCCAGGTGCACCCAGTGCATTATATATTTCTTCCTATCAGGCATCCCCTGCTTGGAGTTAAGAATACAGACAATGTCTCTGACTCAGGATATTATTAGAGCAGTTTTCTTGAAGGATTACCTCCGTGCCCACAACAGCGTCTTGTCTCAGGTGTGTGTTTCCAGGGCATTCAGATGCATTAATCTCTGGATTCTCCTTTGCCTTTTTAAGGACGTCTCCACAAGTAAAAACATCAATAAAGCTGTCAGAGAATAACTACAGGACTGTTCAACATGCGGTCTGTGAGGATTTATTAACTCAGCCACTAAAATCACACGATCGATATTTATCCCTCGTCACACCTCCTACATCGTCTCTCCAGCTCCTCTCATGCTCTGTTAGCATCGCTAGTTGTTGCTATGGTAGCAATGAACCTAAGAAAAAAACCTCCCTTACACATACTTTTATTATTATTTAAACCATTCAAATGTATATGCATGGCAGGGTTGCCAGAGTGTGACCTTCTTAACCCTTCAGCCTGGAAACTAATAGCCTTGAGATTGTGACTGACATTAAAATGTGATATTAAAAGGTCATTTAATGTCTGCACACTGCAGCTTTGGGACTGAGATTGCAAAAAGTTTTAACCTGGGAATAATTCACTAAAAATGAGATCAAATCAGATCACTGGCAGACAAACAAAGGGCTTTGATACTACTTTATTTCTCATTTGTACACAAACTGCATCTATGTTTGTCAGTAGTTTAAAATTTTTTTTTAGCAACTTTGATTTTAAAATATAGTAAATAAATAAATAAATAAATAAAGTGACAAATCTAGTGGTTTTCTGAGTAGATGTTAGAGATGTTCCTGCACTAATTACAGATCTCAGTCTCACATCACAGCTGCAGGTTCAGAGCAGGTTCACTCAACACACCACCAGTGTGTAATGTCTGGGCTTATGACTAATCACTGATCTCCACTGTTCCAAACGACCAATCACTAATCACCACTGCTTCTTAGCAACCAATCTCTGATCACCACTGTTTCTTAATAAACTCATCACTGATCACCACTGTTTCTTAGCAACCAATCACTGATCAGCACTGTTTCTTAGCAACCAATCACTGATCAGCACTGTTTCTTAACAACCAATCACTGATCACCACTGTTTCTTAACAACCAATCACTGATCACCACTGTTTCTTAGCAACCAATCACTGATCACCACTGTTTCTTAACAACCAATCACTGATCACCACTGTTTCTTAACAACCAATCACTGATCACCACTGTTTCTTAACTGATCACCACTGTTCCTTTGCAACCAATCACTGATCACCACTGTTTCTTAGCAACCAATCACTGATCAGCACTGTTTCTTAACTGATCACCACTGTTCCTTTGCAACCAATCACTGATCACCACTGTTTCTTAGCAACCAATCTCTGATCACCACTGTTTCTTAGCAACCAATCACTGATCACCACTGTTTCTTAGCAACCAATCACTGATCACCACTGTTTCTTAGCAACCAATCACTGATCACCACTGTTTCTTAACAACCAATCACTGATCACCACTGTTTCTTAGCAACCAATCACTGATCACCACTGTTTCTTAACAACCAATCACTGATCACCACTGTTTCTTAATAACCAATCACTGATCACCACTGTTTCTTAACAACCAATCACTGATCACCACTGTTTCTTAACAACCAATCACTGATCACCACTGTTTCTTAACTGATCACCACTGTTCCTTTGCAACCAATCACTGATCACCACTGTATCTTAACATCCAATCACTGTTTCTTAGCAACCAATCACTGATCACTACTGTTTCTTAATAAACCAATCACTGATCACCACTGTTGCTTAACAACCAATCACTGATCACCACTGTGTCTTAATAACCAATCACTGATCCCTACTGTTGCTTAATAACCAATCACTGATCACCACCCACCTTCACACTTCTTCATTCTTTGTCTTAATTGCTCTTAAAAATATTTAGTACCTGTGTTTTAGAAAACATTTAGTACCTTGTATTATTTTCTATGCTAATAAAAAAATGTCCCTTCTCTATATATCTTAATTTATAACTGGATATGCCAGCTAACTTATTTACATATTGTTCTTTCATCACAAAGATTAATATGCAAATTAGTTTATGAAGTTATCTAGTGATTTGTGGAGACATTTTTCCCTCTGAAATGTGCCGGCAGCACTGATTATAACACTCAGTATTCGTACCTTTACCTTTCTACCTCAGGCGGAAGCACAGGAAAGACTCAGAGTCTCATTTACAGACACGCCAATAAACATGAAGAAATAAATAATGACCCAGCGAATGTGTTTTGTCCTGAAGCATTTTAATAAGCAGCGTGGTCAGTAAACTGAATTCTGCTCCTCGAACCTGTGCTGTTTAATTACCGTGGATAACTGAATTATTTACAGGGGAAAATGAAACGGAGCTGGAACACGATTTTAGGAAAAAACTGCGTGCATGGCTAAAGTTAAATCCGGCTGCATCTCATTAAATAATGCTGAAACAGCTAACTGTTCTCAAACATAATACTGCACATCATTAACCACATAGCAGTAGCATTATCCTGAAATATATGTGGAAATAATACATCATCAGAATTTATAGAAATAGTGTTAATATCTAGAACTGAGGACATACACTATATTGCCAAAGGTTTGGGGACATACCTCCAAATCATTGAATTCAGGTGTTGGGCCCCAGTGAAAGGAACTCTTAATGCTTCAGCTTCATACCAAGACATTTTGGACAATTTCATGCTCCCAACTTTGTGGGAACGTTTTGGGGATGACCCCTTCCTGTTCCAACATGACTGCACACCAGTGACCAAAACAAGGTCCATAAAGACATGGATGAGTGAGTTTGGTGTGGAGGAACTTGACTGGCCTGCACAGAGTCCTGACCTCAACCCCATAGAACACCTTTAGGATGAATTAGAGTGGAGACTGTGAGCCAAACCTTCTCATCCAACATCAGTGTCTGACCTCACAAATGCACTTCTAGAAGAATGGTCAAAAATTCCCATAAACACACTACAAAACCTTGTGGAAAGCCTTCCCAGAAGAGTTGAAGCTGTTATAGCTGTAAAAGGCGAGACAACTCCATATTACATTCATGTGCAGGTAATGGCAGGCGTCCCAAAACTTTTGGCAATATAGTGTACTTTACTCCAGAAGTTGTATACATGATGGTAATCCCTCAATCTGCACTTCCATGAAGCGACTGGCCACATTACAGTCCTCATAACTCCAAGCTAAACATTATATCAGCAGGTCATCGTTTATGCAGTAAATCCTTCATGTTCAAGGCTAAAATGTGTTGTTTTAGACGATGATCATCAGCAGATGGGCAATTCCACACGCACCAAACGTCTACGTCGTTAAAGGAACACATCTGTGAGAACAGGAACATGACCTCACATCTAAAATGGACATGGACAATGACTTCATGGCAGAAACAGTTACCATGGTTACATCCCAGTCCACACACAGTACTAACAATGATGCCATTGTGACACTATCCCTGCAAAGATGTCTGTAGCTAATGTAAATATTCAATTTTTGCTGTTTTATGTGAGGTTAACTAGCAACTTGAAGTTTCCACTAGGTGTGAATATGTGTGTGTGTGTGTGTGTGTGGATCACGATCTTTTTAATAATTTAGTTCGTATCTTTCACCAGGAAACGTGAACAGAGTTAACCTTTAATAATGGTTTAACCGACATAATTGGACCATGAGCACCATTGCTGTATCTTTGATTCATTTTTGAAGTCTCTCAGGTCAAAGACATACACTATGTTTCCAAAAGTTTTGGGATGTCTGCCTTTACATGCACATGAACTTGTGTACATGAACATGAACATGATATTGTGTATCTGTAGGGTTTATTATGGAGTTAGCCCTCCTTTACAGCTATAACAGCTTCAGCTCTTCTGGGAAGGCTTTTCACAAGGTTTAGGAGTGTGTTCAGGTCAGGCACTGATGTTGGACGAGAAGGTCTGGCTCACAGTCTCCGCTCTAATTCATCTCAAAGGTGTTCTATGGGGTTGAGGTCAGGACTCTGTGCAGTCCAGTCAAGTTCCTCCACACCAAACTCACTCATCCATGTCTTTATGGACCTTGCTTTGGTCACGGGTGTGCGGTCATGTTGGAACAGGAAGGGGTCATCCCCAAACTGTTCCCACAAAGCAGGAAATTATCCAAAATGTCTTGGTATGAAGCTGAAGCATTAAGAGTTCCTTTCACTGGAACTAAGGGGCCGAGTCCAACCCCTGAAAAGCAACACCTGAATTCAATGATTTGGAGGGGTGTCCCAAAACTTTTGGCAATACAGTGTACCAGTAGGGCTGAGCAACATGACAGAAATATCATATGACAACACTTATAATCCATATCATCTGATAAAAGCCTACTGTGACATAATGTATCATGATATCGATATCATATCGTCACATCACCCAGTGTCCGATCATCAAGACGTCATGATTATGAAACCCAGGAGGATTGTAATTGGCTGCGCTTTCATGGTGGGAGGGACAATCACAGAGACGCTAGGCAATCATGGGCGTCTGTGAGCTTGTGTATGAGGAAGAGGGCGGATAGCCATTTCCTCTGAGCATGCAACACCGCCCAGTGAAGCTGCTGGAAAAGATGCAGTGGCTTCAGGTGTCTCAGGGAAGGCATGTGTTAGCTGTGTGATACGCAGAGTAAGCAAATGGGTGGAGAAAACTGAAGATAAAAATGATGTATGCTAAAATTACCATCATTTTCATCACCAAAATGCAGATTTTTATGACTGAAATCTCATTTTAGGGATGGATTTATCATGCCCATGTGGCAGCCCTGATCTTTACCTGCAGAAATACAGCGATTATTTGAGACCCACCCTTGTAGTGTGCCTATCTAGGGAGAATGAAGCGTTTAGGATTCAGCCGAAAGGATGGGCGTGGAGGTGGAGGAAGTGACAAAGATGCCGACATGCTTTTATCTCCCTAAGCCTTATCAATCCTCCATACCTACACTTCTCTTCGATATACTAACTAACAACGACGGAAATTGTAAGACTGAATAAAACGAATCATTTAATTATTGACAAAATGGCGCATTTTTAGGGCGTAAAGTTGAGGCAGATGCAGGAACAGGGAGCGCGCGCGCGCGCCACCGCCGAGCCGCCTCGTGGAGAGCGCGCGCGCGCGGCACGAGAGGGTGTGTCCGATGGAAGAGAGAGAGAGAGAGAAAAAAAAACTACTGTTACCCCCTATATATCTAGGCAAATCTGCTAAAAATCATTTAAAAGGCAAAGAAACACGAATAATTACCAGAGTATTTCGTTTTTTACAACACACAAAGAAGCTTAAAATCAGAAAAAAAATGTTTAGCTTAAAGCTAACCCACACGTACAAAGCACAGCGCGTGAAATATCCGTTAACGTTTAAAATAAATCTCAATTATTATTCTGCTTTTTTTTGGACAAAATCTTATGTTAAACCTTTATAAAAACAAATATAAATGTCATAAATGACATTTTACCGCCTGTGAGGAGTGAAAAGGATGAAAGTACACCTGCTCCGGTTATCTAATCGCATTTCCTGCATTATAAAATAATATCAATGAAGAAATATTGACACTAACCTGTTAAGAAGAATGAAAGGAAAGCGATTGTTCACAAACTCCTGGATGTCGGCAAACTTACAGCGTTAATGTCTCAGCATTACAACCGGCAACCGCAGCATCAGCACCACCAAAAAAACCCCGTTACACCGACCGAGGCAGCGGCTCGAGTCCAAACCACTCCAAGTGTAGTGCTTAGGGTCACTGCATAGGGTGTGACGTAACGGCTTGTAGACGCGGTGTAGTGCGCACTACGTCTGAGAAAGATGGCGTTTGAGATACGAGCAGCCTCCCCATTTTTTCCCCCCGTGAACCAGGACTGACTTGGTGTGAAACAAAAGCCAGAAATAAAATGAAATAAAATGAAATAAAATGAAATAAAATGAAATAAAAATACATGACATATGGTAGAAGACTACATCTGACTATGTATGATGTGTAAATTAAAAATAAATAAATAAAATGAAATAAAATAAATCTTTGGCGTGGGTTTGACAGCATTTGACAAGGGTTTGGCAGGCTGCTTGCTAAATGTCATCTTGCAGCTGCCGGTGTTTCTGTAAAAATGATATGTTTTGAATAAAAACTAGGAAAAGAGCTACGAAAACTGAGATATTATGAATCTACACCATACCTCTTAAAAAACTGCTCAGCCTGCGAGCTTAGCTGATGGCTCAACATTTAGAGAAGTAACTAGAAGCAGCCCATCCTCTCTCATTCACACACACACACACACACACACACACACACACCCAGCAACGGCGAATCCAGCCGCAGAGACAACGAGCAGCTGATCATCTGAGACAGTTTCTTAGTCAGATAAACTACCTGTAGATGTAAATACTGCATGGGCAGTGCTGCATGATTTACAAGATATGTAACTCACCTGCGCGACACACAGTTATTGTCTGTCCAACTGCAGCAGTGTGCACTGATCAACGGTCATCAACTAAGATTCACTTCCTTTTCTAACCCGAGGAAGATGGGGGCGCTAAAGAGACTGAATTTACAGTCGAGTGCAGTTCCTGCTCCGGCCTGAGAAAAAAGGGGGCGCTAAAGAGTCTGAATTTACAGCCGAGTGCAGTTCCTGCTCCGGCCTGAGAAAAAGGGGGCGCTAAAGAGTCTGAAATTACAGCCGAGTGCAGTTCCTGATCTGGCCTGAAGTAAAGGGGGCGCTAAAGATTCAGAATTTACAGCCGAGTGCAGTTCCTGCTCCGGCCTGAGAAAAAGGGGGCGCTAAACACAACTAAACTAATTAAAGATGAGTGCAGTTCCTATTTCGGCCTGAGGAAAAGGTGGAGTCCAAAAAAGACTAAATTAAAGTAGAGTCCTGGTCCGGTCTGAGACAAAAGGGGGCACTAAAGAAATTTAATTTTCAATAGAAAGCAGTTTTATCTTTTGGCCTTGAAACAGAGGGGGCGCTAAAGAGATAAAGTTTAAGCAGAGTTGAAGTTCCTTCTCTGGCCTGACAATCGAGGGGGGCGCTAAAGAGACAGAATATATATTCCTGCAGTACTATTCAACAGTCCTCTACTAGCATGAAGGTTACTTAGCATTATTGACAATAAACAAACAAACAAAAAAATAAGTAGAGAGAAAGCGCTACATTAGCAAAGAGCTAACTAAACTTCTTTCTTATTTGTGTCTCTTTCCTGTGTTGATTTCCAGTTCCTCATCTTATGTTGTTGATCTTTCAGCTGCTCCCTATGTGTGTGAGGGGTCGCCAACCGGTCTGCACAACAACTTGGCACAGTTTTTATGCCTGATGCCCTTCCTAACACAACCCTCCCATTTTACCCGGGCTTGGGACCAGCACTGCATCCAGTGGCTGGGAATCAAACCTGGTCCTTCTACATGGTAGGTGAGAAACCTACCATAGAGCCTCCAGCACCCTAGTTCCTCATCTTATATTAGTTGGCAGAAATCTGGAGTTTTTCTTTATTTTGTCCAATAAAAACCCAACTCGAACTATGCTGTAGTTCTTGCTCCATATGACTGAAAATATTCAGAAAATATTAGACATTTTTAGGAAATCAGAAAACCTGGAGTAAACCTACACAAACACAGTTTATTTGAACGATTTATTCAAGACACCAAGAACATTACATAAATAGTTTTAAAAAAAAAAGATATTGGGGGTAACAAAAATTGTATGAATAGATTTGTTCTCCAATTTCTTCTGGGTTCCAGACACCTCAGGACTGACAAATCCTGAGAGAGAGACAAATGCAGAAATGTGTATGGATTCTTTATTCATATCAGATATTTACACCACTGCTTTATAGACAATCAATACAAACATACCGTAACTCCAATGCTTTGTCTGTGATATTAAAATTTATCCAGACATGATGTATTTAACAAAAGCTGAAAGAAAATAAACAGGCAGTAATTTTAATTGATATCCTACAGTAAGATGCTTGGGATTTATTATACAGATGTATCCTCCACATCATCCAAGACTAATAATATACTCATTAAAAGCCTTTTATTTATTTGACAGGATTTAGTGATTTATTTATTGCTTATGGAAAGAGGATTCAGTGTTTGTAACATTCGAAAGTATACGAAAGTTAAAACACAGATGTTACCTTCATAGTTGATGCAGCCGTTAGCGTCTTCTTGTCCTGCTAAGACTTGTTCGACCTCATTTTCTGTCATTTTCTCCCCTGCAGGATTTATTCAGGACTCGGTCACTTGATTCACTAAATTGCAAAATTCACACCAACCACAACTACTACTGTTGCTGCAGTTAAAGGAAGTCTGTCACTAAAAAAAGTTCAAGAATAAAGACATTTTGGCTCGGATTAATGCGGATGTTAACATCTGCATAAATTTCAGATTTTTGATAAACCTCCATCTTAACTAATCTTAATGTTTGTAGGCTGTGATGTTCTGGGAAGAGGAGTTCATGGTCCTGATAATCATTAACATTTGGGGCAATGTAGATATCTCTCTGGGTAATATCATCTACCAAAAGATGCTGTAATTGTAAATGCATTTTATTTACCTAATGTCTGTAAAACATGGCGAAGCTCTGCTCCCATTATAGTGCCATTTCCTTCTTTGTCAAAGACACGCAACCCTTCCACAAAGTCCTCGAACGTGCCGCGGTCCTTTGACTTGGATACGTGCTGAAACATGGGCAGGAAGGTCTCAAAATCCATGAGCTTGGTGTTCAATTCTGAAGAAGATCCGGAGATAATGAGCTCTTGAAACACAAGAGCTTTAATGTGTTATGGGTTGTCTATATAAAAGAATAACAAAGTTTGAACCTCTGACCTTCAGGTTTGGGTTTACCCAGCACCCTCATGACCTCAGCATTGGTAGGGTTTTGACCCAAAGCTCTCATCACGTCTCCACACTGAGCGTAAGAGATCTTCATTTCTCCTTTAGGTGTTCTATCAAACAGCATGAAGGCCTCTTTAAACTCTGTTAGGACAGATTGGAGCATATGAAGTAGGACTGAGTGATATGATGATATGATAGCAATATTGCAATATATTAACCTCATGATACGTTTTTCCTATCAGAAAGCCCTGGTTCTAAATGGCAGAAACAGGTCCACATTTTGGCTGTTAATATTAATGCATTTAATAATACAGAATAATGTATATATGGGTTTGGTGAGATGAACTGCAATGAATTAAATTCTTACCTTCAATCTGTTCTGCAGTGAACTCAATCTAAGAAGAGAGGCAACAGATATTGACACGTCTTTACAAATGGCACCACACCCCAACACACCCCAAGACACCGCATTCCAACCCACCACACCACACCCCATTGTATCACACCACACTGCACCTCAACACACCACACCATGCCATACCTTACCCCACCACACCACATCGTACCACACCACATTGCATCCCACCTTAGAGCACCTCAACACACCCCACCACACTACAACCCATTGTACCATGCCACACCACACCGCATCCCAACATACCCCAACACCCTACACCACACTACACCACACCGCACCCCAGCACTCCATATCTCAACACACCCCAACACACCACACCACACCACATTATATCATTAAATTTTCCCAGACACATTTATCAAAGTTACTAAAGTTTCTTCAGCTTATCCACTGAAGGTCACCACACCAGAGTGTTTTGCTAACATAGATGACTTTAGAAGAAGCCAAGAAAGAATAACTATCCAAAGAAATGTTGAGAAAGCCGCAGTTTCTAGAGGCAAGAGACGCAGATTACAATGTAGACTATAAAGATCAGACCAAAAGTGGGTTTCTAACAGCTTTGGGATTTGAAGTTGCATCATCTGGTCACTAGAACAGAACTCTAAGCATCCCCTGAGTTTCCATAGGAGCAGCAAAGTAAGGATCACTCACACTAAGTTTAAACCAAATGTTACTCGACTGTCTGCACTCCACTCAGCAGTGCTGCAGATGCTCACCATACCCTCAAGAGGAAGCAGCCTGTTCGAGGTCATTCCCGTATTTCTATCACCAATTATGAGCTCTAAGAATAACAGACAGCTGTATCAGAACCAGGGGAATGTGAGTGAAACTCTATCCTTCTGCGCTGTCCCTGAGGTAAAGGCTGGGTTAATCCTGGATCAGAGGCACATTAGGTACCAACAAGCTCTAATGTAGACAACACCAATTGTTTAGAAGGATGTGGATATGGAATGGAGTGTCATGTGGACTGCAGTCGGCATACCGAAACAAATGCTCATGGAGTTATTTGGACCTGGTTGATATGTTTAACTCTCTGGGAATGTAGATCTCAAGAGATAAAACATTTTCGCTGTATTGCTGATGAAGGGAATGTTTTAGCTGTTTAAAAACAAAGCTTCTGGCCAACACCACCTCAGGAGATTCCACTGAATTCCACTCAACTTTGGTAAATATGTTGGAAAGAATGAATATTCATTTCCACATCTCTAACTGTTATAGGGAAGACTAATCAAAGAAGGTGTGGTGTGAAGCAACCCAAGGCAACTGTTAACACCGTTAAGCTGTTTTCCTCTCATACCACAGCAACGGACCAACCATTATTTAAAGAATGATACGGTGTACTTTTTATCCATTTATAGTTACATGTAATGTTGTGGAACCAATGCAAAAAGTTTGTTTCTGAGATACAAAAAGCACCGAAAGAGTCTCCGAAAAAAGAGAATGGAATCTCTGGAAACTTCACCATATCAGCATATATACATTTTATTTGTTTAATAATGACATGACATGATATTAATTTTATACTATGTGGGGCATCTGCTCATCCTTCTGAATTAGCTGTTAATATAGAAATGATGTCAGTATAGCAAAACAGTCAGAGCTGCTAGTCAGAAAATGAATCAACCAATTAGATTTGAGAATTTAACAGCTGTGGTATAAAATCCAACATACACTGATGACCATGATTAAAATACAATCAACAAAAAACAAACTATGGATGCGACAATGTTATCCATACACCAGACCTGTATTACTCACTGCAATGCTCTTTGGGTCAAAGTCAGGTTCCTTGGGCTTCTCCGGTTCAGATGTACCTGCTTTATTTGCCTCTTTCTTGGGCTCTACTTTCTTTGGTGCCATGTTAAAGGCAATAGAAGAGGGAGAATTAGGAGGAAGCTGTGAAATGAGGCGGAGAGAAATGCGCTCCAGTGGGTTTTATATCCCCGTACAGGTCCCTCAGGCTAAAACAGAGAGACAGACCGAACCATCCGAGACACCATCATGAACCATACAAGGTCTGGAGGCTGGAGCACTGACAGAGTGAAGAGGCTCCACTTTAATCTCTCTCAGAGGGGAGTATCAGCATGTCCAAACGCTGTTCTCACTATGAGGAGCATGGGTTAATGGCAGGGGTATTAGAGTTATTTTGTGGGATGGTGAGATGGTGAGTTGGAATAGGAAGATAGCAGATGTGTTGGATGATAAAGTAAAAATATAGTAAAGAAATCTGTATCCAATACCATGAACTGGTTTGAATAAAGTTACATTTTATACCACAGTGCTATTAAATTCTGGATTCTGATTGGTCGGAACTGATCGATTTTTACTAACAGCAGCTCTGACTGTAGGTCCACTGAAAAGCAAATCCCAACAGCTAACCCATGGACTTGGGACTTGAAGAAGACATTTTATTTAACCTTTACAAAAGCAATCTTCAGTGTAACGGGTAACGATGTGCCTTTTCTCAGTAACGTGACAAGCTGTGTCTGTCTTATTAACTTCAAGCGACTTTAAATTAAAGCTGTTATAACATGTTCGATCACAAGAACTAACTTGTCTTGTGGATGTTTAACAACATTACATTTTACTGCAAATTGTATTTATATATATTTAACTATAAAAGTAAAACATACGTACTTTAATTAATAAACTTTTGTTAGTGTTAGCAAGATGCTGTGGTGTGAGAGGAATAAATCACTTCAGGAAGTGCTGGTACTGAAACACTTAGGGTGGTATCTCCACAGGCACTTCACACCATGCTGCCTTTGGTTATTTTACTGTAACATCACATGTTATATTCCTATGTATGAATGCACATTATGTTTTTGTTGTAATCAATTATTTGATTATCGTTATTCATGTCACTACATCACTTATTATTTAAACAGTAACTTTGGTTATCTTTTAATGATAATGACAATCTACTCAAATTTGTTTATGCTGCTTTCCCCGTTGTTCTCATTTAATATGAACCCAAACTTATTTGAAGAATATAAAGCTTCAGAAGACTTTACTGTTCCATATTTAAAATCTGGGTGTCTGTTTGTCAAACACTACTGTAGCTGACGCGTCCATTCACGTCAGCGTGCTTTTTTAAGACCACAGTGTAGCGCGTTTCGACCGCTGATCTCTCTAACAGGCTTGAGGAAGGAATGTGCTCTGGGATCTGCTCTCAGGGAGGAGAAGTGGACGGATGGACCACTGAGGAATTATGCAGGATCTGAGTGGATTTTTCTCAGGATAGTAAGATGCTAAAAAGAAAGGAATGGCATTTATAGACATTGCATAGAGCTGCTTTAAGCTTTTTAGTGAACACGAGAGATACACAACTGACCTGATGACTGTATGTGATTCAGTACACCGGATCTTTAAACATTCTTCATATTTTTATTTTCATTTTTCAAAAAATATGGTGTAGACCAATGCAGTTAGAGACATGCTTCAGAATGGCCTCAAATAATATTAGCAAATATATATATATTACATTATATAATATAATGCATATTTACAATGTCAATATTTTATATACATAATAAATGTAATATTTACATTCAGCATTTTGACTTGCCTTTAACATTTATATTTAATATTAATATTTAACATTTAGATTTCTATTCAATGTTTATATGTATTTCAATTATTTTTAGTTTTAAAACTTAAAATCCTCTCTAAAAAAACATGTATCTTTATATGACACGACATCTACATGTATTAGAATGATTTCTAAAAATAATTAGACAGAAATTAGTACATTCTTACATTCGAGCCATGTATATAATGTGTCAAGGAAAACAAATAAACCCCAACAAAAAATAGAAATGTCTCACATGTCTCATTGTGGTCAGTGAGAGATGCCACACTGTAAGATGGTGACAGATACAGATGATGTGGGATAAACATATCTCAGTCTTAGTTTTATTAGTCGACACAGCTGCTAAAAGCTCTTGCTTATTTAACCCTCTGGAAACTGTGGTCACCTATAAACACTGATACACACACACGTATCAGCTATAAGATTAAAACAAACAACAGTGACTCTGACAAAAGCCAAATTTAATTTCTAGATGACTCAGAGTGAGAGCATCTCCAAAACAGCAGATCTTGTGTGGTGTAGTGTTTAGTACTTACATAAAATACTCCAGGAAGGACAGCCAGTGACCTGATAACGGGGTCATGGACTCTGAAGGCTCTTTGATGCGTGTTAGAAGTGAAGGCTGGTCCGATCCCACAGAAGAGCTACAGTAACACAAACTGCTGGAGAAGTGAAGTCTGCCTTTGAATGAAAGGAGACAGAACACACAGAGCATCACAGCCTGCTGCGTATGGGGCGTCAAAGTGACCATGCTGACTCCTGTACACCATCAAAAGCTTTTACAATGGACATGTGAGCAATGGAAGAAGGTGTCCTGGTCTGATGAATTATGGCCAGGTGTGTGTATGTCACTTACCTGGGGAACAGACGGACCAGGATTTACTATATGTTCTATAAAGCTGCTTTGAGACCATGTCCATTGTTAAAAGTGCTATACAAATAAAATTTATTTGAACTGAATTGAACTATGGGAAGATGGCAAGATGGTGGAGGCAGTGTGAGAAATCTTGGGTTCTGCATTCATGTTACTTTACCACAAACCACCTGCTGACCAAATTCACTCCTTCATGGGAACGAAGTTCCCTAATGGCAGCAGGATAATGCTCTCTGCCACACTCTTCAGGAATGGTTTGAGGAACTTCAAGGTGTTGACTTAGCCCTCAAATTCCTTAGATCTCAATCGAGTTTCTGTGGGATGTGCTGGACAAACAAATCCAATCCTTGAAGGCTTAGGATTTAAAGTATTTGCTGCTAACATCTCAAGTAGAGATACCACAGCACACCTTCTGAGGTCTTGTGGAGTCCAGGGTTCAATGTGGAATAAGAGGAATCATTTTTTTGTTTTCAGAATCAGACAATAATAGCCATTTTGATTTTCTTTTCCAGGTTATTTTCCCATTGTTAGATCATACTAAACCCCTCATTTCAGTGAAATTTTTTTAAATATCACACAAAACACAAGTACACCCAAATGAGGATGATGTTCCCTTTTTGAGTCTGGTTCCTCTCAAGGTTTCTTCCTCATACGATTTAAGGGAGTTTTTCCTTGCCACAGGCTTGCTCACTAGGGATGATTTTTGTCTAACATCTAGGACTTTTGTACTATGTTTCTTATTGTTCTGTAAAGCTGCTTTGAGACAGTGTCCATTGTTAAAAGCGCTATACAAATAAAATTGAATTGAACTGAATGCTGTAAACCTGCTTAACCTCCCCTTCCCTAAAGTATTGTAATAAACTGTTACTAATATCGTCAGCAGTGTTTCCGATGTGCTGCACTACACTCAGTGACCAGCAGGTGGAGCTCTCAGTTCACACACAGAAGGTGAAACATCGACGTGAATTTGAAGGACTGCGGGAATGAACGTTGCGGTAACAGGTGTGTTCGGAGCAGGTGGAATTCACAGCATATTTGTTGAACTAGAGTAACATCTCACACTTGGAATACCACAAATACCGCGGACCAGTATTAGTCTCCATGAGTCTGAAACAAGTGTGCGATGATTTAGACATGCAGACATGCACACACGCTAAAGTGGAGGCATTTAAAAATATTATTATTTATAATAATAATAATAATAATAATAATAATAATAATAATAATAATAATTTATTAATGAATTAATGAATGATTATTTTTTAATTTTTAAAAAAAAATTAAATACAAGTTAAGACACCAAACATGTTGCTGATCCATGACATTTAGGGTCAAGAGAATTTTATTTATTTATTTATTTATTTATTTTATATTTGAGCACTAAAAGAGTGAGCTCAAAGATCAGTATGATTTCTAAAATAAGAATTTTTATACTTATCCATTTACAGTTATATTAAATATTGTGGATTATGTTTCACATTATTTTCTATTAACACTTAAGTTGTATAAGCTATAAACATTCTCTAACTAGTCCCTGCACCTCTCTCTCTTCAAAAAATAAATAAAAAATCTTACTCCAAAAAACATGATGCCCAGAAAACAGGACGAAAAGTTATCTTACAGTTACAAAAAGCTGGTACTGTAGACTCCTTTACAAATATCTTTGGCAAAAACCACATCTGTGACTGTGCTCTGTGAATGTTTTATTTAATAATAAATTCTTTAAAAAAAAAAACAAAAGAAAAACCTGTTTATTATTAGGCTTAGGTTATATGGCGTGTCAGCCACACTCATACAGGCCGGTGGGAATAAGTTATTACTATAATAATAACACATTTGCGTGTTATGAACTCTTAAATACCCTAAACTTGTGCTCTGCTGGAACACTGCTGTACGAGATAAAGAATCAACATCATCTGACCAATCAGAATCCAGAATTCAACACCACTGTGGTGTTAGAAGAAAATAAGGCACTAGGTCAAATGATTACAGGATAAAACTTTGTTTCAAGAGTGACATTGATCAGATTACAAAGATTGTAAGAATCTGAATCTGATTTTTTTTTCTTCTTTTCTACGAAAAGTCTGAGAGAACGCTTTCACCCCGTGAACAGGCTGCTTGGAACATGTCCAACTGTAGACTAAAGCGCTCCATTCATTACACATCCTGTTTTTCTCCGCAGATGGTCAAAAACAGAACAACTAAATCTAGTCTTGTATGTGCATTCAACATTACATCATATTCACTGAAAATATCGTTTTATAATTTGATTGAACGACGCTGAGGCTGATGGGTGGTCCCTGTGGCAGTGTAAGAAAGCAGACTGACTTATATTTAGGGAACAGACTGACCTCAGATCAGTGTACATGGAAAATCTTGCCTCAGGTTTATAGATTTATGCATTATGCTCACGATGAACAATTTTTTACGTGTGTAATCGATGACATGGTGAAGTTTTCTGTAAGAAGATGTTTATGTAAGATTGGTGAAAGGATGAAAGGAGTCTCCAGTGTCAGTGCTTTGTAACATTCAGCGGTAAAGTAACTAATGTTTAACGAAAGGAAATGTAACTGTAAATGGTTAATAACGGTATGATATGTCATTCTGTAATGAATTTAAAAAAAGTGTGAAATTGCTGTAAGAGTAATAAAACATTTTTTTAGTTGTTCGTTAATTATTTGTATATGGAAATATATTTTTCTATATATAGATTTTATTTATTGGGGTGGTGGTAGCTCAAGTGGTTAAGGCTCTGGGTTGTTGACTGGAAGATCGGGGTTCAAGTCCCAGCACCGTCAAGCTGCCACTGTTGGCCCCCAACCCACCCTGTTCCAGGGGCACTGCATCATGGCTGACCCTGCGCTTTGACCCCAACCCCCAAGGATGGGATATGTGAAGAAAGAATTTCACTGTGCAGTAATGTGTATGTGACAAATAATGACAATTTAACTTAGATTAATATTGATGGACATCACACCATCCAATCCATAGATAGATGAGTTATCATCTAAAAAATTAGAGAAATCATTTCCTGAATTGTTTTCCCCCGTTTCGATGAGAACATTAACCTTTTTCAGTGTGTTGTTATATGTTCTAATCCAAAACCTTCACAGCAAGTCTGAACACACGCTGCGTTTGCTCAGGTTCCACACGTCGGCTCCGCCCTGTCCGCGTTCTCACTGTGTGTCGGATCTGCTGTAAGCTGCCGTGTCACGGACATAAATTAACACACATGCTGCATTAACACGCAGGGATCCTGCAACAGAAGTCGTAACCAGGCGCCATGTCTGTGCGAGTGTGTGCAGAATCATCATACAGTGCCTGACATGTGACAACACACACACACACACACACACACACACTTTCCTGTTTGGGAGGTGTATAATATACCTTGTAAATACACAGCACATATCTTACATCGTGAGAAGATATGATACTGCACACTTAGGTCTGATGACACGCTGATAAACCATATGTCAGGAATAAAACACACAGAATCATGCCATTAGGGGAAAATAATCAACGACTGGAGTGGTGTGATGAAGTGAACTTGTGTTTTTAATTTCTCTTAAACCAAAGCATGTCCATTAACTTTTTAAATTGTTGTCAAATAACATTTTTGTTTAATTTTAAGCTTTGCAAATGTTTAGTTGGTGTCTCATTTACATAAGAGCAGTTATAAACAGTTGTAAAAACCTCAGCTGGTCATGTTAATAAGGAACTGTGTTTGGAAAAGCGCTGACACTGGAGACTTCTTTCAGTTCAATTCAATTCAATTCAATTCAAATTTATTTGTATAGCGCTTTTAACAAAGAGCATTGTCTCAAAGCAGCTTTACATGAGAAACAACATAAGAAAACAACAAACATATAAACCAACAGACAGTCCTAGATGTTATCCCAAGTGAGCAAGCCTGAGGTGACTGAGGCGACTGTGGCAAGGAAAAACTCCCTTAGATGGTATGAGGAAGAAACCTTGAGAGGAACCAGACTCAAAAGGGAACCCATCCTCATTTGGGTGACAGCGGACAAGATGATTATATTGTGCATTTATGTGTAGTCAGTTGTGTGATGCAGATACAGCATGTGTAGAATGTTATGTAAATCAATAAGGAGGTTGTCGTCCACAGCACTGCTTAGAATATCCCAATCCTCACAAAGCAGAACCCGGCTGGAGCTGGTCCATCTCCGGATGCCACTGGAGCCGGTACAGTCTCTGTATGCCTCGGGACGGGTAGAAGAAGGGAAACAATGGAACAGCATTAGCGTAGCTGCTGTTCATAATATTAGCACTAGATGATAATGTGCATTTAATCAGATGTACTGGAGTACAAGGTTATGGGATGTGTTAAATGAATGCCAGGGTAAAGAGATAAGTCTTTAGTCTACGTTTAAACTGGGAGACTGTGTCTGAGCCCCGAACACTGTCAGGAAGACTATTCCTTCCATTAATGTGAAAATCATGTCTCCGTACATCTCGATTTTTTTTTTGTTAAACGTAAGTAAACTATAGAAACCATAACCTATTACAGCAAGTGCACTGATACGAAGCTTTGATTTCTTCGTGCAGCCGGAACTACTTTCAGGGCCGCTGTTATAGAAAATTCATCAACAACATCTGACCAATCAGAATCCAGAACTGAACTGCAAAAGCTACAGAGCCCCAGATCTTTGAAGAGGAAAGCATACGCTCTCTCACAGCCGCTTTAAAAGCGCGTGCCTCAATGTTGACATCCATTAAGTATGGCTGTGTGTGTGTGTGTGTGTGTGTGTGTGTTTGCTGACACTTGCTGAAAGCATGGTGAAACACGTGTGTGTGTTTGTGTGTGCGTGCGTGTTTGCTGACGCTTGCTGAAAGCATGGTGGAACACGTGTGTGTGTGTGTGTGCGCGCGCGTGTGTGTTATCCCTGAAGGTTATCCCGAATGAACCCGCTCCTAGATAAAAGTTTTCCTAACAGCACTCTAACCTTCCCGTTTTCCGGAGAGTGTTAGTAACGGTGCGCGCGCGCATCTGTGTGTGTGTGTGTGTGCGCGCGCGCGCGCGTGTGCATGTAAGATGGTTGGTGATGGTACCTGAAGTGAACTCTCAGGTTTCTTGTGTGTGTGTGTGTGTGTGTGTGTGTAGAGGAGCCGCGAGCGCACTCGGTGTAGCTCAGCTCAGCTCGATCGTGTAGTCGCGGACAGTGAAGAAGCTTGGGCCTTAAACACCGCTGTTTAACGGACACTACGGGTTTAACAGACAAGGTAAAGAGTGAGCGAAGTTTCATTTCTCTAAAGAGCGCGCTAAGGTTCAGCATGGAGCTGTGTGTGTGTGTGTGTGTTTCTGTGTGTGGAGGACACTAGAATAACCCCTATAGCCCCCTTTAGCCCCAAATTACACATTACACCCTTTAGAGCAGAGGCATCTGAATGTATTGGCACCCCCTGAGCTCCCTAATGATTAATTGTGCTCTGGAGAAATATTAGAAGTGGCATGATTCAGGGATTAATAGCCTACAGCTTTATTAATACACTCAAGGAAAAATACACCCTTAGTAAAATCAGTACTAGAACACTGTGAAACTATAACAAATAATTAAAGCTATAGCAGTGCTTTCTAAGCTCCAGCGCTGTAGATGTGAAGGCATTTACACATTTTACATGAAAGATGCATGCTAAATGTATAAAAGTTGTACCCTTGATGGACATTGCAGGTTAGTTTAGTTGCTTTTTCTTGTATGTAATAAAATAGTCTGTAATAAAACTAACTGTTTAGCATCACACCCTTAAAGAGCTGCGGAGCAAGAAGCACACAGGGATCTTCACTACACAAAAGAATAAAGCAAATAAAAAATGAACACCTGAGCCATTACGATCAGCCTAACTTGATTATTTAAGTTCAGATCAGTTAACTAACACAGTTTTTAAATACTACCAGATGATCGACTGCAGTGTTGAACAGCTGTATTTAAGTGTTGTAGTTAAACTAATTGATGCTGACATTGCCGCTTTCACTCGTTGCACCTGCAAATCTCAGTGTTTACAGCGCAGGTGTTTATATTCGGACTGATATAAATATTACCGTTAACACTTGCAGTATTAAATGCACCATTACAGTGTTTAGTGTTTAGGTAACAGCTTTGTGTAATTAACACCTACAGTGTTCAACAAACCAGTGTTTATTTTTAACACCTGCAATATTGAAAGAAGTGTTTGAATTATTAAGCAAACCATTATAGCGTTGTTGTATTAACACCTGCAGTATTAAATGAACCGGTGCAGGGTTTAGTCTTTAAATAAGTATTGTGTTGACTTAACACCTGCCGGAGTCAACAAACCATTATACGTTGTGTTGTATTAACACCCGCAGTATTAAATGAAGTGTATGCGTTGAATGAAACACTTGAAATATTACAGTTTGAAGTGTTTAGATAACTGTAATGTTGTAGTAAATCCTTCAGTATTAAACAAACTGTTGCAGTGTTTAGATAAGTGTTTTGCTGAATTAACACCTGCAGTGTTCAACAAACCATTATAGTGTTTATTATTTTGGTAACTGCTGTGTTGTATGAACACCCGCAGTATTAAATGAAGTGTTTAGGTAATGCGTTGAATGAACACTTGAAATATTAAACCAACAGTTGCAGTATTTGGTGTTTAGAAAACAGTTGTGTTAAACAAGCAGCCATAATATTAAATGGACTGTTTTTTAGTGTTTATACTGTTTATTAGAATTATGCAACCGGAGATGTTGCATTGGTTTTTTTTTTTTTTTTTGCTGCTTGCGTTTCCACCGCCGTTTGCGAATAATGTTCTATTTAATTGAAAGGATAAATGAAGCTGTGCTGCTATGGACGTGTTTATTTGCAGACGGAGGTTAAATCTGTATCTTTTCCTCGGGGCTTAATCGTATCTTTAAGACATGATGTCACTTCCTTGTTGCTGTGTTCTTTGCTATATTTTAGCGGTTATCATGTTTCACAGACCAGATTTGCAGTAAACATTACGCTCTTGTCCAAACCCCAGTGAAAGACATCTGAAAAGGAGTCATAAAGTTCGCATTGGTGCCTGACCTCCTTTTAAAAGGTCTCACATGCATAAGATGTCTCACATTTTCCCACGGTCGGTTTCGACCTTTTTTCTGTAACTTTGAGGTGTTTCACGCTAGCGTTCGCTGTAGATTCGTGGGCAGGTGACGTTAAACAGCGACTGCATGTGGTTTTTGCCATGTCGGGCTCTTGTTTTTACCCCCTGTGAGATACCAATATGTGATCTGGTAGCCTGGCATGCAATGGAGCTTGGCATCGTTAGAGCCGGAGATCTACAGTAACATAAGACAGAGCACAGAGGCACTCGCACATGGAAAAGGCATTCACCTGTTGCAAAATCGAGCCCTGCTGAGAAAGACGCTGCTATTTAGGCGCGGTGGCTCTTACTTGGGAAATGCAGATTGTCTAGGATGGAGTGCTGATGCAAGGAAACATGAGATGTGATTTCGTTTAAGAGCAGGTTTACGACAGTTTTTACTCTTAGCCCTTAGAGGTCTCTCTCACACTGCACACACCCTGTGGTCCGATTAAAAAAACATTGTCATATTATTTCTACAGTAATCACGTATGATCTATGATGATGTATCTATTACTTCTGTAAAAGTTTCCATACAAAAAGGTTACATTTCTAATCTTAATTTGAAGTTAATGACTGAAGATCAATAAAAATGTTAATCTTTATTTTGTATCATAAGATGCATTTCATAGGCACTAATTTCACAGAGCAGAACATGTGACTAGTTAACATCAAGGCGCATTAGGTATATTTTTGGTTTCTTAATTATCGGGGTTCGGATTAAACACACTCCTTTCACATGAGCAGTCAAACAGTGTAATAACTATAAAAAATCAACAAATAAAACTTTCAGGTCATAATTTCCACCACCACCTGGTCCACTTAATGACCCCATATTGAGAGCCATGGACGTTTGTCTGCATATAATATCCATAATATCAATCTATATAATATCTATTATATCTCTAATGGTTAATGAAGTGGGTTAGATTGTTCATTAACCATTCCCACCCAGGTTTACGAAGCGCTGCCCCCAGTATCCATGGTTTCCTGTTGAGTACAGTGTCTGTAAAATGATTGACAGGAGTCTAATGCACTTTTACTTAAGCCATGCCTTATTTTCCCAGAGGCCGAAAAATGTAATTTTTGTTTATTAATGTTTTTGTTGTGTCTATGTTGATGATTGAGCATCTTTGTCATGTCTCACTCCACAGTGGTGTTTAATATGAAGCTCATATGAATGTAGACACTCAGGACTTTGTAGTATTTCATAAGTATTTCTGTTTTCTCTTCTTACTAGGGGCGATATATTCATAGAAATATGTGTACCTTCAAACTAAATGTTGATATCAATCCCATTTCTGCTCTCTGAGATGCTTGAAGTGCTTGTTCATCTAAAAATCAGCTCCGATCTGATCTTTAACCAGTAAAATTCTGTGTAAGGTTCTCCAACAGATGGAAAAACACACGTCTAAAACACACTGAAAGCCTGAAAGACTCGTTTTAGATCAGACTCACAGCCAGAAAATCATTCACCCTTTCAATCATTCATTCAGCTAATTGAAAATGTCTCATAAGTCCATTTCCATTCTGCAGACTGGAACACCAGTGTATTGTTCATATTTTCTAGGTTATTTGTACAAGTGATCCATCCATCCATCCATCCACCATCAATCAATCTTGTATCTTTAACTGTTTGTATTTAAGGACTTCGACAAAATTCTTAAAAATGGTCAATTTCTAAATTCAAAGTGAACGTTTTTAAGCGTTGTAATGGGCTTAATTAGAATAACAAATGACATACTCTAATAAAGACTAATTCCAATTTCCTTCAGGATCGATAAAGTTAATGTTTCATTCACTTATCTGATGTTATCCTAAGATAAAAAGCATATCAGAGTGCAAAATGTGTGACTAGTTTAAATCAGTAATTAAATTATTAAGTATTTGTATTTAAGTATTCGTATAGACATTATTTAAAATTCTAAAAATGCCTCATTTCTAAATGCTTTTAAAGAAATGGCTAAAAGATACTTAATACAACATTTCATTATTTATATTATAACATTTTACATTTTCTCCTTCATTAATGCTAGTTTTAAACGCCCTGAGCTCCATGGTGTTCCTAATATATTATAATTATATTCTGCAAGACAAAAATGATCATGTTGTTTTCCATGATTTTTGCCAAAGAGCTTAAACATCTATTATTACACTTTGCAGTGAAGTGATGTACAACACAACACCTCCTGCTAGCTGTTTTAAAGGTGCACAGAAACTGAGAAATATGACTACTTCCTGTTTTTTTCTGCATTAGCCTTCGTAAATGCATAAAAGTCGATCCTGCTCCTTCGACTCGCTAACTCCGGATTGTATTTGATGCACAAGCCAAAAAAAGTGACATCACTGACAGGACTGGAAAAACTGACCGTTTAAATTTAGGTCTCAACAGAGAGACTTGTAGAATTATCTTTCACTTGGATCTCGGTCCGAATTATTTTTAATCACGTTGCCCTTAAGATGTTCCGACATGCTATTTTAAAAATATTGCTTGTGATTCCGTATGACGGAGGATTTTGATATCCTTGTGCAAAAATGGCAAGAAAACTTGCTTGATGATAAACTTTATTAAGGTGTGAAGTGAAGTGGCCTTTTCCTTTTACATCCACATGAAGTGTAGTGAACTGGACACTTCTTTATAGTGTGTGATTTGAGACACAGCATACTTTATTCACAAACTACCACCATGAGAACTAAGCACAGATGCGATATATTTAGCATGTAATGAAACAAATAGCAAGGAGAAGGTGAAAATATAATCTGCAGTCCATATAGTACACAGATACAGACGGGAAATGATTTAGAAATGATCACACTTTCCGGTGTACAAATAAAATTTAATAGAATTTGCTATTCAGTGGATCTTATTTTACAGTAAGATTAGATTAGTTTAGATTATATTAAATTAGATTAGGATTTGGGTAGAATGGTGGTGCAGAATGGTGGTGCAGTTTTTTACTGGGGGAGTTTTTCTCCTCATTTCCTTCAAGTTTCCTTCTGTATTCTTCTTAAAAACAAACCATAAAACACTGACTTTAAGATGATAAACAAATGAAAAGAAACAAGAAAAGAATAAAAGAAAATGGATCACTTTATTCATCCCAGTGGGACATTCACCTGTTACACCAGCACAAAGACTTAGAGGAGTATGGAAAGTATAAACACATAGAATGAATAGAAGAGAGAGAGAGAGTGAGAGTGTGATGCAGCATGGTGTAAAGGTTGTGAATATAAACAGCCAGCGTACTTGAGGGGAATTAAAATAGCATTGCAATGCAAACTTCAGATAAAGTGTGAAAGTAAAAAATGACAACACTACTTTCATGGACACCGTTACAGAATGTGAGTAAAGCCCCACTGCACTGCTCCAAACACTGACCTCACACTCGAGTGAAGGAGAGCCAGATACACGCAACATGAGCTGAAAGGTTGAGTCTGATGATCTGTGAAGACATCATACTTAGATTGGAGAGAGAGAGAGAGAGAGAGAGAGAGAGAGACTCAGTGAGAGTCAGGGGAATTCTTTTTGCTGTTGTAATTAGGGCAAAAATTAGGTGAAGAATACTGTTTCCATGGCCCCGGGTAAGCAGAACTGCACACACACACACACACACACACACACCTTAGACCATTGGGCTTAAAATTCAGTGTATAAAATGTATTTGAGTAAATATCTTTCTAAATATATTAATTATCAGTGACATCAGAGTATCCATCTGGCCCCGCCCCCTCCAGTCACTGCAGCCCTCCACCTGGCCCTGCCCCCTCAGATCACTGCAGCTGTCCTGGCCCCATCCCATTAGATCACTTCAGCTGTCCACCTGGCCACGCCTTCTCAAATCACTGGGGCTGTCTGCCAGGCCACGCCTCCTCAGATCACTGCAGCTGTTCACTTGGCACAGCCCTCTCAGATCACTGCCGCTGTTTACCTAGCTCCACCTCATCATTTCACTGCTGCTGTCCACCTGGCCCCGCCTCCTTAGATCACTGCAGCTGTCCACCTGGCCCCGCCTCTTCATATCAGTTCAGCTGTCCATCTGGCCCCACCTCCTCATATCACTGCAGCTGTCTAACTGGCTCTGCCTCTTCATATCACTTCAGCTGTCCACCTAGTCCTACCCCCTCAGATTACTTCAACTGTTTACCTGGCCCTGCAGGTGTTTACTGGCTTCGCTCCCTCTTAACACTGCGTCCTTCTACCTGGCGCCGCCCCTTAAGCCCACACCCTCTTTTAACACTGTATCCTTCAACCTGGCTCTTAAAATGAATGACTTCTTGTAGTCATAACCTTTCTATTGTGAAAGCTGTTTATAAAAACGACAATTTTGCCATTTCATTTACTTCTGATTTTTTTTGCCAGAATTATTTTTTTGTACTCTTGGACAGCCGGAATGGTCAGAGTGCAGCAGCGTGAGCGAGTGCGTGAGGTGTGTGAAGGGTGTGTTCACCAACCCCCTGGAGTCCTCATTAGACTGAGAGCTCAGGTTGGAGCTTCTTACTTATATTAGCGTCTGTCATCAGTTCGACCTCCTTCACTGCCCTCGGCATGACTCTTCTCTGAGAACAGGGTGAACAAAACATCAGTAAAGGACTAGTGTGATGTGAGTGTCATAATCGTTCTCACAGTGTTGAGAAAACAAAATGACCGCTGTGTGATTGAGAGATATTTATTACTGGGGTTTGTCTCAGTGAGCTCACTAGTCAGATGGACGGCGTTCACAATGATGCCTGTGTTGGTCTGTGTTCTTCTCGTCTTCCAGACTGTGACATTTAGGAGCTGAACAGAGCTTGATCTGTGTGTGTGAGTCGGGGGTCTGGAGATTTTTATGGAAAGATGAAGGGTCAAGCAGTGACTTTTTTATTTTTATTTTTTATTTTGTTTCAAGCTCTGATAGTGTATATCATACATACCAATCATTCATATATTTACTGTATTCGTGGGATGAAATAAAAAATATTTCCTGAATTTAAAACCTAATTGTAAGTAAAGTAAATTGTGCGAAATGGCTATTATAACTATCATATGGTGATAGGTGAAGAAACCTTCATATCACAGTATTTCTCAGAAAATAGTGGTGGTGCCGTATTAAAAACGATAAATCGTTATAAATCATTAGGCAACAAAAAACGATATAAATAAAGTCAAATAATATATAATATAAGCTTTAGAGAAAAGGAAATGGGTAATAAGCAAAGAACGAGACTTTGCAGATATATAAAGGGAAAAAATAGTATAAAAGCTTTAAAAGGTGATAAAAACAAAAGCACACATTAAATTAAAGGCACGTTCAGTGCTAGTGACGCTACTCCACCACAATATCAGGGTCATATCTCCATATTCTCCAGCTTTATTACTAAGATTAAAGTCAATACTTAAACTGTTCATATTGAAAAACATGTTGCGCTCGTGTGTGTGTGTGTGTGTGCATGTGTGTGCGTGTGTGTGTGTGTGTGAGTGAGTGATTAGCTGGATGAAGTTGCAGCTTCTTGGAAGGACACTCGGGTGTCTCTGATAGACGTCGGACGCTGCTGCGCATGTGGGGCTGAAATTTGTCACCATGGGAATTATTTTGCTCACCGTTAGGTCTTAGTGCCACAGCGAGCAGGAGACACATCTGATAGTGTCCTTCAGATAGACAGAGCTGAGAACGTCAGATTTAAAAGAAAAAAAATAATTAAATAAATAAATAAATAAAATAAAAACAGAATGATGTTACACATTTCACCTTGTTCACAGACTACACTTGGAAACACATGAAACTTTGCAGGGAATGTAGTGCGTGCGTGTGTGTGTGTGTGTGTGTGAGAGAGAGAGAGAGAGAGAGAGAGAAAGAAAGAGAGAGTAAAGTAAAGGTCAAGTCGTATTAGAGTGGTGTAAATGTGTAATTTGTGTCTTTTTTTATTTGGAATAATTTTGACTGAATTATTTTTAATCTTTAAAAAAAACTTTTTACATAATTTTTGAAAAATCTGTAATCTTTAAAAATTTTATATATTGGTTTAACAGGCAGTAAAAATACATGGTTTCAAACAATCTGTTATTAATTAATTAATTAATTTATTAATTAATTAATTAATTTATTTTTTCAAATTTTCAATTGTTTTTTAGTACAGGTTGAAGAAGGTTTTTTCCGGAAGGTATTTTCAAAAAGGAATTATTTTATTTTTAAAATGTTTTATTTATAGATGCATAAATTGTGACTTTTAGTTTAAATGAAAATACAATATCTGCTTTAAAAAGCAAGTTTATTTTTAATTTTAATTCCCCTTCCTTACGAGTTATGACCCTGTTTTATCGAAATATAAACACGCCCTGTAGTATTATCCCTCCCGCAACACAGATCGTCATGTTTCTGTACGAAGCATTGAAATGCAAATACAAAGGGATTTTGTGTCAGAGACATAACTCGCTAGAGAGGGGTAATGCAACTGCCAACAGACTTTGCTTTTCCATTCATAATTTGGCAGATATTGTACCTTCATGTACACAAAAATGCAAACAGAAAAATGCCATTTGTATTTTCATTTCAATTCTGTCACAGTTTAAGTGTCCACAAATAGGAAATCAGAAAAATAAAATCTGTAATTCATTTTGAAAATGGATGTGGAAAATACTTCCATCAACCTGTGCTGAAAAAATAAAGAAATAGTAAAAAAACAAAAAACGACACATCTGTTAGAAACGGGCCATATTTAATGCCTGTTAAATCTAGGTATAGAAAAATAGTACAAAAACAATATCTGTAAAAAATGTCATGTAATTCACAATCATTTCAATTATGTCACAATTTAAAAAAACACAACTACAAATATTTTAAATCAGCAATTTTTTAAGAAAATTATCCATAATACTATAATAAAATCGTTTTCTTTTTACATAAAGATGTAATATATACATATAAGTATTTCGCTATTTTTAAAAATCAGTAATGTCTATTCTTGATCTTGGTTTATACAAACAAAACATTTCTTCTTCCTCATTTCTAGTGCTAAAAGTTCCGAAGACACGATTTGGGACGTAGTTTATCAACGAAATGATTTTACAGAAAATTTAAAACCTGGTCTAATGTCATCTTGGGCTCCAGTACATGTTAATATTCATGTTAAGTGCTTGTTGTAGCAGTAGGAAGTCCTGATCCTGTGAGCAGTGCATTACTGCAGTCAAGAAAAAAAAGATGAGTGTGATGTGAGTGAGGAAGACAAAACGACGGAGAGAAACCTCGAGCGAAGGAAGGAAGGAAAGAAAAGGGAGGAAAACAATGGCAGCGATTCAGACAGGTGCTTGAGACAGAGAGTCAGAGAGGTGAGTGCGACGTGAAGGAGACAGACAGATTGAGTAAAGAGAAACCTAGAGAGAAAAGCGGAGAAATAAAGTCCTCTCTCTATCCTTGGCCTCTTCATGCGGCGTCACGCTATCAGCTCCGGGTGACTCTCTGTCTGCTGATGGACGCTTCTGGTCTCGGGTTCGTATCTGTGTGAAGTAGTTCAGAGCAGGACAAACATCGCCAGCTTGTATGCACATGGGTTACTGGTCTGAAGGATGAGTAGGAATTATTTAATTTCCCTTAAAATCATTTCAGTTGTTCATTAAGCAGATTATTCAGTAACTAAAATAATGCTAATAACAAAAAATAATTATAATCTACACAATAGCAGCTATAAACTCTCATTGTCTGTCTCTCTCATCTGTCTGTTTTTTTCTATCTCTTTCCCTTTCTGATATCTCACTCACTCATGTTTATTTACATATTTTGCTGATAAATTGGTAACACACCTCCTAGATATACTCGCTCTCTCTCTCTCTCTCTCTCTCTCTCTCTCTCTCTCTCTCTCGATCTTAAAAAGAAAAAATAAACACAGCTTGTGATGTTACACAGAATCTCAAAGCTCTGACACTTGAAACTCCTTCCATGGATTCCGTTAATAAAAAGCTGTGGAGCTACAGCCAGAGTTGCTGCAATAGGAAATGAGGAAATTGTTTGTTTTTTATTTTCATTTCACGTTGTGCAGCTCGTCTGGATGCTGGCGTGGTGTCGAGCTTCAGTACATTTCAGTACATTTTTCCAGCTGTAGAAAAAATAGTTTTGGCATAAGAGCAACAGCGTCTGCACTGCATGATGGGATTTATGATGTGGGGAAACGATAATCTCATACTGTAGTTTATTTCAATCATAACACACTCAGTAACCCAACCCACTCTGTACTGCTGCTGTAGTGACCAGAGTTTCAACAACAAACAGCACAACATTCCTAAAAATGATGGTTTAATTGTGCAAGCTTTCTCAGTGTTTCTAAAATATTTCTGCTTTTGGCAACATAAAAAACATTAATAGCAACATTAACAAATGCAAACCTGCATAACCTGCATATAGACAGACTGACAGATTGATAGACACACAATACTGGCAAAAAGTATTGGGACACCCCTCCAAATCATTGAATTCAGGTGTAGTTTTTCAGGTGTTGGGCTCGGCCCCTTAGTTCCAGTGAAAAGAATTCTTAATGCTTCAGCTTCATACCAAGACATTTTGGACAATTTCATTATTCAGGCATTGGTCATTTTGGGGTCATTCATGACCCCTTCCTGCTCCAACTTGACTGTGCACCAGTGCACAAAGCAAGGTTCATATAGACATGGATGAGGGAGTTTGGTGGGGAGGATGTCCTGACCTCAGGACACCTTTGGGATGAATTAGAGCGGAGACTGAGCTATTCCAGAACAGGGATTTCTGCCTTTACCTGCACATGAATGTAATATGGAGTTACTCCGCCCTTTGCGGCTATAACAGCTTCAACTCTTCTGGGAAGGCTTTCCACAAGGTTTAGGAGTGTGTTTATGGGAATTTCTGACCATTCCACTAGAAGTGCATTTGTGAGGTCAGGCAGTGATGTTGGACGAGAAGGTCTGGCTCACAGTCTGTGCTCTAATTCATTCTATTGGGTTAAGGTCAGGATAGGTCAGACAGACAGATAGATAGATAGATAGATAGATAGATAGATAGATAGATAGATAGATAGATAGATAGACAGGCAGGCATATAGGCAGACAGACTGGCAGGCAGACAGACAGATAGACAGATAGATAGATCTATTTAATAAATATCTACAACTATCTACAGCTCACCAAAACCTCATGTACAGATTGTTTCATCGCTTCATTTGGCAGGTGATGTCATTCACACAGTTCTTTGTGTATATGTTTGTCCCACTGTGTTGGTGAAATACAGTATGATCTTATAGATCAGGGCTGAAACTATTTTTTCTAGTTGTGCGGTCTGTGATCTTTTTTGATGATCCTCTGGTTGTCTTTCTTCCTCTGTATGTGTGTGGAGGTGTGGAACTAAGGGATAGTGCTAAATGGCACGTTGGTTGGCGGTTAGTGACCTGGTGACCTGTTGCCTTCTTCAGAGGGTGACATTGTCAACACAATGGGGTTTCTCTCAGTGTCACCGCTGATACATTTCCTCTTCTCAAGTGACTGGAGTGAAAACACGCTGTGAGCATGCTGCCATCTGGCCTCACACTCATCTGTTTATTGTCAGGTTGGATGGATCAGATTTTTCCAGTTTTTTATGGCATGCTTTAGATTTCACTTGGCTCAGGTGACGCCTGGGGCCCAGGCTAAACAAGGGGACCAGCTCCTACTGTATATAACACAGAGTGCAGCTCCTGTATACTGACAGAGCGCTAGCAAACATGAGTATCACTTCGGCGATAACTGAGTGGTGACGTGACTAGCGCTTAGCTAAATTTTCACATCATTGGTCCTCGTGTGTTATAGCCTGTCTGTGTGTCTGTCTGTCTGATCCGTCCATTAGAAAGATTCCTGAAGCTGACATGAAGATTAACGATGATGGCATTTATCAACAAGATCAACATAAATATTTACAACAAAATATACAGCTGTAAAGTATAAAGTTGGATGCACTGTGACAGAGAGAGAGAGAGAGAGAGAGAGAGAGACAGACCAAAAATAACTTGGACATTAGCAAAGTTAGCATTTAGCAAATAGCTAGCCAGAAGATAGAAATAAATAAATAAAGAAATAAATAAAGAAAGAAAGAAATCTAAATACATAGATAGATAGATAGATAGATAGATAGATAGATAGATAGATAGATAGATAGATAGATAGATAGGCAGACCGACAGACAGACAGACAGATAGACAGACCAAAAATAACTTGGAGGTTAGCAAAGTTAGCATTTAGCAAATAGCTAGCCAGAAGATAGATAAATAGATAGATAGACAGATCAATAGGCAGACTGACAGTCAAATAGACAGATTGATGGATGGATGGATAGATGGAGTGGGATTGCATTAGAGCGTGTGGCATAGAACGGGTAAGTGAAGCTCTATAGTTGTGGGAATCTGGTCAGTCTTCTATCTCTGGCAGACAGGATGAAAGTTGATCCAACATTGACGTGTTTTAAAGGAAGGTCTGAACTCAATATGTCACTTCGCCTCACTCCCTGCTCACACACCTCACACCTAACCCTGCTGCCTGAGCACGGATTCCACACCAGCACTCTTTTATGGAGTGACAGTGAAGAGAAGCGACAGCTCCTTCACTACAGAGCTGAAGTGAGAGGAGACCGAGAGCTGAGTTCCCGTTCAGTCTGGTTCTTCTGCACTTCTTCTCATGGCACTGGTCTCCTCTGGCTCGCTCATTAGGCAGCTAAATCTACACTCTGTAACGGTGCTTTGTGGTAATCCTAAAAAAACAAAAATTTGAGCAGACTAATGTTTGAGAAACTGCTTCGTCCTTCTTGGAGATGTTAGGAGCTTCATCAGAAGTTAGCTCAGGTGTGTTCTTAGGTCTTCAGGGATGGACAAAGTGTACTCAATGACCACAATATCCTCATGAAACAAAATTGTCAAAACTCATTTTACTGACAAATACAACAGTATCTTTTTGACTATTATTATTATTATTATTATTATTATTATAATTATTATTATTATAGAATGCTACAAATTGGCTTCCTGTCTATTTATTCATTCATTTATGTAGAAAAAATGGTAAAAGAAAACTCCAGAAAGTGTCCAAAGCATTGTATTTTTTAATTTTTTTTTTAAATAAAATAAATTCCACTAACTTTAATGAAAGATGTCCCTTGGTGATCATCCCACAGCACCTGAAAGTGGGTGTGGTTATACTGTTGTAGGTGGAGCCGGTGAGTGTGAGAGCGAAGCTGGAATGAGTCGAGTCTGGAATGAATCTGGAATGAGTCGAGTCATCTGTAGAGATGTAACTGAACACCGTGCCGGAGCGTGATCGGCTGCAGCAGCTGCTCCTGCTCCGGCTAACGCCTTGAGGGCTGTTTGAAATCCTTTAACCTCCATGTTCTGTTTCTTTAACTCCAGTGATCCTGTGTCACTTCAGGTAAAAGTGAGTTTTTGCGCAATCTGAACATGTGACATGCAGGTATTAAATTTGCGTAACCCAAAATAAAGAAACATCGAAGCAAAAAGTTGTTTTTTTTTCCCACTACATGATAATTTAGTCTTAATCTAAAGTCGGTTTTAG
>NC_080721.1:11508549-11576049 GCF_019097595.1 Hemibagrus wyckioides | reverse complement strand
ACAGTAAAATAGAGTAAAGTAGAGTAGAGTAGAGTAGAGTAGAGTAGAGTAGAGTAAAGTAGAGTAGAGTAGAGTAGAGTACAGTAAAGTAGAGTAGAGTAGAGTACAGTAAAGTTGAGTAAAGTAAAGTAAAGTAAAGTAGAGTAGAGTAGAGTAGAGCAGAGTAGAGTAGAGTACAGTAAAGTAGAGTAGAGTAGAGTAGAGTAAAGTAGAGTAGAGTAGAGTAAAGTAAAGTAAAGTAAAGTAGAGTAGAGTAAAGTAGAGTAGAGCAGAGTAGAGTACAGTAAAGTAGAGTAAAGTAGAGTAGAGTAGAGTAGAGTAGAGTAGAGTAGAGTAGAGTACAGTAAAGTAGAGTAAAGTAAAGTAGAGTAGAGTAGAGTAGAGTAGAGTAGAGTAGAGTAGAGTAGAGTAGAGTAGAGTACAGTAAAGTAGAGTAAAGTAAAGTAGAGTAGAGTAGAGTAGAGTAGAGTACAGTACAGTACAGTAAAGTAGAGTAAAGTAAAGTAAAGTAGAGTAGAGTAGAGCAGAGTAGAGTAAAGTACAGTAGAGTAGAGTAAAGTAGAGTAGAGTAGAGTAAAGTAGAGTAGAGTAGAGTAGAGTACAGTAAAGTAGAGTAAAGTAAAGTAGAGTAGAGTAGAGTAGAGTACAGTAAAGTAGAGTAAAGTAAAGTAAAGTAAAGTAGAGTAGAGTAGAGTAGAGTAGAGTAGAGTAGAGTAAAGTAGAGTAGAGTAAAGTAGAGTAGAGTAGAGTAAAGTAGAGTAGAGCAGAGTAGAGTAGAGTACAGTAAAGTAGAGTAAAGTAAAGTAGAGTAGAGTAGAGTAGAGTAGAGTTGAGTAGAGTAGAGTAAAGTAGAGTAGAGTAGAGTAAAGTAAAGTAGAGTAGAGTAAAGTAGAGTAGAGCAGAGTAGAGTACAGTAAAGTAAAGTAGAGTAGAGTTGAGTAGAGTAAAGTAGAGTAGAGCAGAGCAGAGTAGAGTACAGTAAAGTAAAGTAAAGTAGAGTAGAGTAGAGTTGAGTAGAGTAGAGTAAAGTAGAGTAGAGTAGAGTAAAGTAGAGTAAAGTAAAGTAGAGTAGAGTAGAGTAGAGTAAAGTAGAGTAGAGCAGAGTAGAGTACAGTAAAGTAGAGTAAAGTAAAGTAGAGTAGAGTAGAGTTGAGTAGAGTAGAGTAAAGTAGAGTAGAGTAGAGTAAAGTAGAGTAAAGTAAAGTAGAGTAGAGTAGAGTAGAGTAGAGTAAAGTAGAGTAGAGCAGAGTAGAGTACAGTAAAGTAGAGTAAAGTAAAGTAGAGTAGAGTAGAGTTGAGTAGAGTAGAGTAAAGTAGAGTAGAGTAGAGTAAAGTAGAGTAAAGTAGAGTAGAGTAGAGTAGAGTAGAGTAAAGTAGAGTAGAGTACAGTAAAGTAGAGTAAAGTAAAGTAGAGTAGAGTAAAGTAGAGTAGAGTAGAGTAGAGTAGAGTAAAGTAAAGTAGAGTAGAGTAGAGTAGAGTAGAGTAAAGTAGAGTAGAGCAGAGCAGAGTAGAGTACAGTAAAGTAGAGTAGAGTAGAGTAGAGTAGAGTAGAGTAGAGTAAAGTAGAGTAGAGCAGAGCAGAGTAGAGTACAGTAAAGTAGAGTAGAGTAGAGTAGAGTAGAGTAAAGTAGAGTAGAGTAGAGTAGAGTAGAGTAGAGTAAAGTAGAGTAGAGTAGAGTAGAGTAGAGTAGAGTAGAGTAAAGTAGAGTAAAGTAGAGTAGAGTAGAGTAGAGTAAAGTAAAGTAGAGTAGAGTAAAGTAGAGTAGAGTAGAGTACAGTAAAGTAAAGTAGAGTAGAGTAGAGTTGAGTAGAGTAGAGTAGAGTAAAGTAGAGTAGAGCAGAGCAGAGTAGAGTAGAGTACAGTAAAGTAGAGTAGAGTAGAGTAGAGTAGAGTAGAATAAAGGCACTTGGTGTAGGTGAGAGGGTTTGTTGTTGTGGGAAGTGGGAAGTGGGAAGTTGATGTGTTGTGATCATGAGGTTGATCTTCAACCTCAGACGGATTTATTTATCTGTCTTATTGTTAAATGAAATCTGTGTATGAAGGAGTTTCCGGCTGGTCAGAAAGATAACTCCTTATCCCTCTCTCCTAGTTATTATTTGCTGGAGGGCTGCAGGCATCTGGAGTGTTTACAGCACAAACGTTTGGAGTGTGTCCATAAACGTAAAAGCCTGCAGCCTCGTGCACACAGTCACGTCCACCGCCAGCTGACCTCTGAACTGTCCTTCAGGACGTAAATACTTCGACACCCGGAGCAGAGGGGTGACGGGGCGAGGCCGGCGAGCTGCGGTGGGTTCCGGGGTATTCAGGAGCAGGACTTGACCTCTGACCTCAGCGCTCAAATCAAACTGATGTACAGTTTCACTCAGGCTGATAAAATGCAGGTTCAATGAAGTTTTAGAAACGCAAATAATGTCATGAAATCTGGCGTTCTTCTACACGCTGCTCTGACTCCAGGTTAGATCATTTTATTCTCGAATTTTGCTTCAAAGGTTGCTGATGATACCTGTTAGTTTCAGCTTCTATAAATAAATACATTTAAAAAATAATAATAATAATAATAAATAAATAAATAAATAATACTCACTAAATAAATTAATGAGTGAATGACTATATAATAAAATAAAATAATAATAAATAAATAAATAATGACTAACTAAACAAATGAGTGAATGATTAAATAAATAAATAAATAATAGTGACTAATAAATAAATGAGTTAGTGATTAAATAAATAAATAAAATAATAATAAATAAATAAATAAATAAATAAATAAATAAATAAATAAATAAATAAACGAATGAGTGAATGATTAAATAAATAAATCAATAAATAAAAGGAAAATGAAAATTTGAAATTTGCTTTCTTATTTCTTTTTTAATGAAATGAGACTGAACTGACCGCACTGTTATGGAGACATGAGCTAAATTTACCTTTTTATATTATGTGAGACAAACTGCAGTTCCATCACCTCTGTACATTCAGCAAAACTGTCAAACTGACCAAATTTCACAGCAGTAATCCAATAAATTCAAGATTCAAAAAGCTTTTATTGTCATTTCAACCACATATAGCTGACGCAGTACATAGTGAAATGAAACAACGTTTCTCCAGGACCTGGTGCTACATAAACATACAACAACAAAGAGTTCAACACACACACACAAAAAAAAAAAACACCACAGAGCTAGGACAGAAGTTTGTCTTAGCCGCGTAAAGTGCACAGTGTGCAGCTAGGTGCAAACAGAGCATAGACAAGACAGTGCAAAAGACAATAAATACAAGAAAGACAACACAAAAAAACACAGGAACACTTAGCGCCGAAAAAGAAAGAAAAGAACATCTGTAATGGAATGTAAGTCAAATAAAATAACATAAAATGAAATGATGTAAAAAAAATATTGTGCAAAAATACAACAGCAGCGGTTGAGGTAGTGCAAATAGAAATAAACAAATACAACTATAGCAGCGGATGACAGGTTGAGGTAGTGCAATAAGTAATGAACAATATAAATGTGTGCGTGTGTGCATGTGTGCGTCCACACAGTCAAGAGAGAGTGTGTGTGTATCTGTGTGTGTGTGTGTGTGTGTATCTGTGTGTGAGAGAGACAGAGAGTTGTATACAATTCAGTCCTGAGTAAGAGTGTGTGTGTGCGTGTGTGTGTGTGTGTGAGAGAGTGTAGAACAGTTCAGTCCTAGGTGTTGAGGAGCCTGATGGCTTGAGGAAAGAAACTGTTACACAGACTGGTTGTGAGGGCCTGAATGTTCCGGTACCTCTTTCCAGATGGCAGGAGGGTGAAGAGTGTGTGTGAGGGGTGTGTGGGGTCAGCCACAATGCTGTTAGCTTTGCGGATGCAGCGTGCGGTGTAAATGTCTGTGAAAGAGGGAAGAGAGACTCTGATGATCTTTTCAGCTGTCCTCACTATCCACTGAAGGGTCTTGCGATCCTAGATGGTGCAGTTCCCAAACCAGGCAGTGATGCAGCTGCTTAGGATGCTCTCGATGGACCCTCTGCAGAACACAGTCAGGATGTGGGGAGGGAGATGGCTTTTCCTCAGCTTCCTCAGGAAGTAGAGGTGCTGCTGGGCTTTCTTGGTGATGGAGCTGGTGTTGAGTGACCAGGTGAAGTTCTCCTCCATATGGACACCAAGGAATTTGGTGCTCTTGATGATCTCCACTGAGGATCCGTCGATGAACAGCGGAGAATGGTCACTCTGTGCTCTCCTGAAGTCAACAACCATCATAGTTTTGTCGACATTCAGGGACAGGTTGTCGGCTTGCACCAGGCTGTTAGATGTTGCACCTCCTCTCTGTACGCTGACTCGTCGTTCTTGCTGATGAGACCCACCACGGTCGTGTCATCGGCGAACTTGACGATGTGGTTGGAGCTGTGCATTGCTGCACAGTCGTGAGTCAGCAGAGTGAACAGCAATGGACTGAGCACACAGCCCTGAGGAGCTCCAGTGTTCAGTGTGGTGGTGCTGGAGATACTGCTCCCGATCCAGACTGACTGAGGTCTCCCAGTCAGGAAATCCAGGATCCAGTTGCAGAGGTAGGTGTTCAGGCCCAGGAGACTCAGCTTCTCAATCAGCTGCTGAGGGATGATTGTGTTGAATGCTGAACTGAAATCTATGAATAGCATTAGAACGTAGGAGTCCTTACAGTCCAGGTGTGTGAGGGCCAGATGGAGGGTTGTGGTGATGGCGTCGTCCGTGGATGATACGCAAACTGCAAGGGGTCCAGCAAGGGTGGTAGCTGTGACTTGATGTGCCTCATGACGAGCCTCTCGAAGCATTTCATCACGATTGGTGTGAGTGCGACGGGACGATAATCATTGAGGCAGGAAACTGTAGACTTCTTTGGCACAGGGACGATGGTCGTTGTCTTGAGGCACGTTGGGATGAAGGAGCTGCTCAGCAAGATGTTGAAGATGTCAGTGAAGACATCTGCTAGCTGCTCTGCACACTCCCTGAGAACTTTGCCAGGAATGTTGTCTGGTCCAGCAGACTTCTGTGGGTTAACTCTGCATAGAGTTCTCCTCACGTCAGCCGTGGTGAGACAGAGCACTGGGTCATTAGGAGGAGGGATGGTCTTGCTCGCTGTTGTGTTGTTCTGTGCCTCAAACCGAGCATAGAAGTCGTTCAGCGCGTCTGGAAGGGAGGCATCACTGTCACAGGAAGGTGAAGTTGTCCTGTAGTTGGTGATCGCCTGAATGCCCTGCCACATGCGCCGGGAGTCTCTGCTGTTCTGGAAGTGGCCGTGGATTCTCTGGGCGTGTGCACACTTCGCCTCTCTGATGGCTCGGGACAGTTTGGCCCTTGCTATTTTTAAGGCCACCCTGTCCCCTGATCTGAAGGCAGAGTCTCTCGACTTCAGGAGAGCACGCACTTTCTCAGTCATCCACAGCTTCTGGTTGGAGCGTGTGGTGATGGTCTTGGAGACGGTCACGTCAACGATGCACTTCCCGATGTAGCCAGTCACTGATGCCATGTACTCCTCCAAGTCAATAGAGTCGCCGTTGGTTGCAGCCTCCCTAAACATGTCCCAGTCAGTGCACTCAAAACAGTCCTGAAGAGCAGAAATGGCTCCTGCTGGCCAGGTTTTAACCTGTTTCAGAACCGGTTTAGAGCGTCTGACGAGTGGTCTGTATGCTGGACTCAACATCACAGAGATGTGGTCTGAGTAGCCGAGGTGGGGGCGGGGCTCCGCACGATATGCGCCGGGAATGTTTGTGTAAATAACGTAAATAAACAGTAGATGCTTGTCTTATTTAAAAATACATAAAAGGAGAAGAGAGAGAGAGAGAGAGAGAGAGAGAGAGAGAGAGAGAGAGATCACAAACAAAGCACAGAAGAGAAAAATTTAAAGAGAGAGAAAGAAAGAAAAGGAGGAAGAGAAAGAAAGGAAGAGGAAAATTAAGAGAGAGTGCAATAGAGAAAGAAAGAAAAAAAGAGAGAGCACAAGAGAGAAAAGGTGAAATCAAGAAAGAGAGAGCAAGAGAGAGAAAGAGAAAGAAAGAAAGAAAGAAAGAAAGAAAGAAGAGAAAAAGTAGAGAGAGCAAGAGAGAGAAAGAGAGAAAAAGTAAAAGAAAAAACAAGAGAGAGAGAAGAAGAAGAAAGAAAGAAAGAAAGAAAGAAAGAAAGAAAGAAAGAAAGAAAGAAAGAAAGAAAGAAAGAAAAAGTAATAGAGAGAGTACAAGAGAGAGGGGGGCACAAGAGAGAAAAAGTGAAAGTGAGAAAGAGAGGGCAAGAGAAAAAACTGAGAAAGCAAGAAAGAGAAAGAGAAAGAGGAAGAGAGAGATAGAAAGGAAAAGAAGAAAAGTAAAAACAGCAAGAGAGAAGAAGAAGAAAAAGAGTAAGATAGGGAGAAGAAAATAAAGGAGAGAACACAAGAATGAAAGAAAGAAAGAAAGAAAGAAAGAAAGAAAGAAAGAAAGAAAGAAAGAAAGAAAGAAAGAAAGAAAGAAATCGTAATGGCTATCGTTGTTTATTGCAGAAGTGAAGCCCTCTGTTTATACTACTAATGTAAATAATCATTACATGAGAGCTCCACCTCCACATACAGGGCGGAGCCAGGAGCCGAACCCACAACTCATATATCAGGTGAAAGTGTATGAAAACATTTCCAGTGTAACCACAGTGTCTGCTACTACACCAGCTTTTCCTCTCAAAGCACCAGGTGAATATCATCACATCGTGTCCTCGTCTCTGACCACAGCCTCGGCTACTCTGAACAGCTTCAAGGCCTTCCAGCTGCAGATCTAACTTCAGGCTACCGATATCACCACCACACCCACATCTTGTGGACGGTTACATCAGTAAATATTTTGCTTTGAAACATGAAACCTAGCGTGTTTATAGCGCTAATCTGCGCCTGGGGCTAGTCAGAGCCGCGCTTATCTCACAGGATTTCGCTTGTATTCTCGGTCGAGCATCAGATACGCTCTTGTAATAATATTCTTGTTGACATCTCGTGGTTTCTCCATGGACATGCTCATGGTCTCTTTCTCTCCTGCAGATGTTCTGCTGGTGTTTGTGCGTCTCGTATCGTGGGTGGGTGAGAGAGAGAGCGAGAGAGAGAGAGGGAGCGCACAGAAGAGAAAAAGTAAAAGGGAGACAGAGAGAAAGAAAAAGAGGACAAAAAAGAAGGGAAGAGAAAAATTAAGAGAGCATGCAAGAGAGACAGACAGAGAGAGAGAGAGAGAGAAAGAGAGAGAGAGAGAGAGAGAGAGAGAGAGAGCACAAGATAGAAAAAGTGAAAGAGAGAAAAAAATGGAGAGTAAAAATAGAGGAAATAGAGATAGAGAAGCAATAGAGAGTGAGAAAGAGACTGAGAGATAGAAAGGTAAAGAAAAAAAGCAGAGGGGGGATAAGAGAGAAAGAGAGAGAGCACTGAAGAGAAAAAGTAAAAGAGAGACAGAGAGAAAGAAAAAGAGGACGAAAAAGAAGGGAAGAGAAAAATTAAGAGCATACAAGAGAGACAGACAGACAGAGAGAGAGAGAGAGAGAGAGAGAGAGAAAGAGAAAAGGAGAAGAGAAAGAAAGGGAGAGAAAAATAAGAGAGACCACAAGAAAGAAAGAAAGAAAGAAAGAAAGAAAGAAAGAAAGAAAGAAAGAAAGAAAGAAAGAAAGAAAGCTGCGAGCATCAAGTGCATGAAGTGTCTAACGTTCACACTTTCAGCTGAAACGCCTCAGCTGGGGACTTATGATGACTTTCTTCTTCTTCTTCCTCTTCTTCTTCTTCCTCTTCTTTTTCCCCAACAGGGTACAGCTATGCAATTCGGGATGCAGCTCAGACACAGATATGCAATAATAAATAAAATAATAATAAACTAGCAAAAAAAATGTAAAAATAAAATCAAATTTAAAGGAAAAACAGGCAAAGCAGAGATATCATAAATAATACACTTATACGCTGTAGGATTTATATAAACACACACACACACACACACACACTTAGAGCCTTGTTTATTTAGCATTTATTTAGCAACGTAAATAAACAGTAGATGCTTGTCATATAAAAATACATAAAAGGAGAAGAGAGAGAGAGAGAGAGAGAGAGAGAGAGAGAGAGCACAAACAAAGCACAGAAGAGAAAAATTTAAAGAGAGACAGAAAGAAAGAAAAAGAGGAAGAGAAAGAAAGGAAGAGAAAAATTAAGAGAGAGTGCAATAGAGAAAGAAAGAAAGAAAGAAAGAAAGAAAGAAAGAAAGAAAGAAAAGAGAGTACAAGAAAGAGAGAGAGAGAGAGAGAGAGAGAGAGAGAGAGAGAGAGAGAGAGAGAGAAGGTGAAAGCGAGAAAGAGAGCCTCGTTTATTTAGCATGTCCACCTTCCACAGCAGACTCTATTCCTGGACCCCTGACTCGGAGCTGAAGGGATTTTTACACTGATGAATATGAGCTCTACAGCTGGAACCTTCAGATTTCTCACCTTTCCTGTAACTGATGCCGGTAGACGACGGTGCAGCGTTTAGCGTCACGGTGTGGATTCGTTAACCGGAGGAAAGAGACGGGCGTAGCTCAGAGACTTCCTGATTGAAATAGGTCTCATTAAACACGTCACTAATCACTTTAGTACTGCGCTATGGTGGAAAACTGGACACAACGTACAGGAAGGTAGTCCTGCGTAACAGACATGCAAGAACACTGGAGACGGAGCTGAGACGGAGCTGAGACGGAGCTGCTTTTGCTTTTTTGTGGAAACTTGAATAGATGGAATCACAAGCACAAGTCTCTTTTATTAAACTTCTACCGGTGAAGATACATATGTAATTCTCCTGGTTCTCCTCTAAACCCTATTATGACCTCCTGGTTCTGGTTCTTCTTTCACATTTCCATAGTGACCTTGCAGTTCTGGTTCTCCTTTCATAGATCCATAATGGCCTTCTGGTTCTGTTCATGGTTCTTCTTTCACATTTCCAGTGTAACCTTCTTGGTCTGGTTCTCCTCAAATCTCCATAATGACCTTCTGGTTCTTCTTTCAGTTTTCCATTGTGACCTTCTGGTTCTGGTCCTGGTTCTTCTTTCACATTTCCATTGTAATCTTCTGGTTCTGGTTCTTCTATCACAGCTCCGTTATGACCTTCTGGTCCTAGTTCTTCTTTCACAGCTCAATAGTGAACGTCTGGTTCTGGTTCTGCAGGATTGGATGTGATCTCATTCTTTTCAACAACCTGGAAGTTAAAATGTATAAATGTACACAATGGCTGTCCAGTGAAACCCAACCTCATGAATTTTTCCACAGTCTACTCATCTCTATACTCATCACTATGATCCCTATACTCATCTCTACACTCATCACTATACTCATCTTTAAACGTATCCCTATACTCTTCACTATAATCATCTTTATACTTGTCACTCTACTCACCTTTATATTCATCACTATACTTATCTCTATGCTCATCACTATTCTCATCTCTACCATCATCAGTACTGATACCAAGCATCTTCAGATGAGATCTTGGTCACCTCCCTGATTAAAAGCTCTTCTCTCTGAGTCCCTTCAAATCTTCGAAAAATATAAAAACACAAAGACATTTTTTATTATAATATCAGCGTAAACATCCAGCTCCAAGTGTTTTATTGGGTAAAATTACGAAGCACAAGCAGAGCATTCCACCTCAGTGGATTACCGCTCCATGCGCTGGCGTGTTTCATACAGTCATTTCACGTCTCTTTAAATGACTCGATGACATCATCGCTCGGAGTGTGTGTGTGACCTCTTCTGCTCTTTTCCTTGTATTGTCCCCAGTGAACTTTTATTATTTACTCTATATTTTTCTCTCACAGCCATTAAGCCGAGCGCAGATGGAAATGTGGATTGTCTTTAGCATGCGATCCACAAACACACACACATGCACACACACACACACACACACTAAGTCCACTAAGGACTCTTTTTAAAAAGGAACTAAAGTAATACGTGAGTAATAAACAGATAACAGTCCCTCCAGGATTTCATGAAGTCTTTTTTTGTAGATTCTTGAACACACACACACACACATATATCCTTCTTCACTTCTGTACCTGTTAGAAACATGACAATGAGTTCATACGGAAAACATCTTCACCTTTCCACCCAATTCCTCTTAATTGGTCGTCACCATTACATAGAAAGAGAGAACTGAATCAGCTTTTCCCCCTAAAGCTCCAGCTGACGCAGAAGCCTGAAAATTTCAGCTCATGTTCACATTCTCACCATCATGCTGGGGCTTGTGCAGGTCACCGACGCGTCTACACTTGAAGAGATGAGATAATAAACAGATAACAAGTCAATAGTCTCATAATTACACGTCTCACTGATATAGGTTTGGTAACATTTATGGAAGGAGTCTCCCGTTTCAGCGCTTTGTAACATCCAGACATCTCAGTAACATAAAAAAGTGACATACTTTTATCTTATTAACTTTTAGAGTAAAAATAGTTAAGATACTTTAAGACAGGGGTCCCCAACCTATTTTGTACCATGGACCAGTTTAATACTGGGCAATTTTCCCATGGCCCTGGGGGGGTGATTGGTAGGAGGAGCTCTCTAGTGACATTTGTTTTTGGGTAATTGTAGCGTGGGTTAGCTTGGGGACTGATGTATTGAAAAACCCAGAGTGTAATGGCACTCATTATTGACGTACTGATTGTATAGCGTTTGTCCGCTTGAACTAGTAAACAAATATGACATTACACAAAATAATAAAGGAGACGCCGCTAGTCCGAGAGCGTCTAGCCGCTGCGTCCACGCCACGGAATACATGAATAACCAGTTAAAATAACAATTAAGAAAGAAGAGGAAGTAAAGCTGCAGCAGTTTTTAATCTTTTTCTATTCTATGCGGTAATTTACCGTATGGAGCCGCGCACACACGTCATCGGACGTCGCTGGATTACTTCATACTGTAATTTACTCATACTGATGCTCCATCACAAGTAGCAAGACGTGTTAGGTGTGTATAAACACAGGGTGATTCATCTCAACCTGTCATCCTATTTCTATTATTCTGCCAGTTCCAGTAGGATTAGTGAATGCTCTGGTCTTCTGATTGGCTCAGACCTGGACCTTTGCTCCTTTACACACAAGAAAACATTAATACAGTAATTTTTACTATTATTTAGATTATTTTCTGGTGTTGGATTAAGCATGTTGGATGTAGTTAACCCCTAGACGTTAATTAATATGATAACTAACAAACATGTACTTAAGGTGGTCGTTATTGAAGCATCAGACTCACGGTGTAGTTCTATTTAACTCTTTATTCGAGATTAATCCCAGCCTTGCCATGTTACAGTTGCTATAATAAAAATGGAAGAGAGAAAGAAAGAAAGAAATATATACTATATACGAGAATAGGGATTCACTTATGATAAAATAAGCATTGATTCAGGGATTAGTGTGTGATTAGTCTTGTTCATATTTTCCCGTAACTCGCACAACCTTCGTTTAGAATCAACGACTGAGAAGATCTTTAACTCTCCATCTGGAATCAAGACTTTACAGACTCCTGAAGAGTTCAGTCCAATGAAGTCGTTACAGTCTCCAAGATTAGCGGCGTCAAATTTTTAGTAGACACATAATGATACCTAGTCCTGGAAGTCCTGGAAGTCCTGAGAGTCTTGAGAGACGGCCCTGTGACAGCTGTTTATTTATTTACAGCTAAAGGCATCATGCCACACCACTAATCATTGCAGACATGTAACGCAACACCGACCCGGAACGGACACGGCCGAGCGCCGTAACACGAGGACGGATCTGCTCGAGCGCAGACGCATCTCATCACCTCGTCATCGATCCTGAGAGTAGACACACTGTATGCTATATTAGGTTGGCGTAGCAGGAGGCACCCAAGGTTACTGGTGTACTGTCGAGGAAATCCTGTTCTGTTAAACTCACACACCGCTGTGAGTAACAGGGCTACAGGCTGCAGATTCACAGCATGGAATAGATAGTTGGATGGATGGATGGATGGATGGATAAATTGTCCCATGAAAAGGAACCTTAACTATGCATAAACACTGAATAAAATAAAAACACACCACTTTCCCAGCATGCTTTGCTCCTCTCTGGAGATGTAATGCTCACTGTGTTGGAAGATGAGTCCCGTATCCCATGCATCACACTAACACTCATTACATTAGGGGCCTTTCAATTACTTCTCAATGTTTATGTTAATTAGCAGCTGATAACTTTGGGAATTGATCCATGTTTCCAAACAGGAGAAGTTCTTACAAAGTTTTACTGGGATATGATAAAGTATTTGGGTGAAGCCGTCATGTGGTCATGTGACTGGAGGATCTCAGGAAGATATCAGGAAGGAACAGAAACGTGGGGGATTATCTGATCATTCTTTTTGATTAGAAGAACAGAGAAGAAGTGAGCGAGGCCCTTATTTAGAAATAAAGCAGCGGGTAGTTTAATGAAGGTCGCTAAACATAATGTTTATATGAAACCAGGATCAAATATGGCTTTGGAATGTTGGATATCTCCACACACATCTCTTTCTATCTCTCTATCTCTCTCTCTCTCTCTCTCTCTCTCACACACACACACACACACACATTTCAGGTTCCTTACAAGAGTTTGACAGACTTCCAGAAGTGATCCTCAGACTCAGACACTGTGTTTGTGCTCTACACGATAAAAGTGACCTTCTTAACCATTCCACAGTTCAGGACTTTTCAATGGAACACGGAGTCTTTTCTGAGAAATGCCTCGTTTTCAGTTTTACTCCCTCTCAGGTCAGCCAGAATTTCCCTCGGTCATGTGACTCACAATCCAAACAAGTCATTACAGACTCGGAGGACGGCTTCCTGGCGCTGCTAAGTGCTGTTCTCTGATTGGCTCGAACCGAAGATCACGCTAAATTTGATTGGCTGAGGGAAATGTTCACGAGGGCTTCCACACACACACGGCGTGTTCAGTCGGCCCCACATCTTTTCCTTCCACCTCTCCCTCTCTCTCTCTCTCCCTCCCTCTCTCTCCCTCTCCCTGCATTACTGTCTCAGAGAAGAGCATTCAGTTACACTATACACAATAATGTGAAGAGGTTAAGTGGATATGACAGACAGATAGAGGTAAAGATAAGAAATAGACAGACAGGCAGAAAGAAAGGCAAAATGTGAAGTGAAGACAGACAAACAGACAGACAGACAGACAGACAGACAGACAGACAGAAAAAGGACAGATGAATAAAGGCAGAGAAGCTGAATAAATGCAAAATGTGAAGTAAAGACAGACCGACAGACAGACAGACAGAAAAGGGCAAATATGAGTCGTAAAGACAGACAGATAAAGAAAAGCAAGGGAAAGAAAGCAAGACAGACAGACAGACAGACAGAAAAAGACAGATGAATAAAGGCAGAGAAGCTGAATAAAGAGAGGCAGACAGGTAGACAGATAGATAAACAGACACAGACAGATAGACAGAAAGACAAATTGAAAGGGGCAAATATGAGTGGTAAAGACAGTCAGATGAAGAAAAGCAAGGAAATGAAATCAAGACAGACAGACAAAGAGACAGACAGGAAAAAGACAGATGATTAAACTGAATAAAGAGAGGCAGACGGGTAGACAGACAGACAGAAAAGGGCAATTATGAGTGATAAAGCCAGAGATAAAGTAAGGCAAGGAAAAGATATCAAGACAGACAGACAGACAGACAGACAGACAGACAGACAGACAGACAGATAGATAGATAGATAGATAGATAGATAGATAGACAGATAGATAGATAGAAAAAAGACAAAAACTGGCAAAAACAGACAGACAGGTGGATAGACAGACAGTTCCATATCTCATGCAGACTAAATAAAGTAGATGAAACAGCTTGAACTGTTGAATGGCCAAACTGTCAGCGTTTTAATGCTAAGGGTTAGCTTCCATCTGAACATTATTCCCTTCATCCCCTTAACTGTCTCACCTCCGAACACACCGCGTCTCACCGAGACTCACACCACACGCAGCTTTCAATCTAAACCAGCTTTAAATTTTACTGAAGTCCTCCGTGTCCTGTGTGTCTCACTGGTGTTCTGTGGCTCATTAGTTAAGCAAACGTCCTGTACTGAAATATCACACACACAGCGAGTTCCAGCTCTTAAACTTGGTATCGCTAAACTAATTTAGCATGCGATAAACCGCTAGCAGCGTTTCTCTTGTGGGTGTTTACCGACCGCTAACCTGTCGTGCACTGTTTATAGATTGATTCTAAAGCTAACTAGTTGTTACATGGTAAGTTACCTGTTGGGATTAGTCTTAGTTTTGTTGGCAGATTAGCAAAGCAAGCTACCTGTACTAGCTATATACTGTACACACACCAGAAGCGAGCACAAAACGATTTCTGCTACTTCCTTTCAACGTTTTTTTTTCTCTTCAAAACATCTAAAATATACCTGTCAAACCTCTTCTTCCTGAACACAGACACACACGCACACACACACACACACACACACACACACACACAGAATTCTGCATGCTCTAGCATTTAGTACAGCTTCTAAAGGCTGATGCTGCATTTTAAACATGACCTGAGATCAAATCTGAATCAGCTACATAAAGCTTTTAGGGAAGTGAAACTGTAAAGTCATGAACTCTAAATATCTGACTAGCATGATAATCTAGGTTTAGTGTAAAATACGGGTATGGAAGTATGTAAAGTGTGTACATTTTGTGCTTTCAAGCCAAGAAAACCTGAAGAGAATCCATGTGTAATAAAACACTGTGAGCTGTGTGTTAAGCACTAAGCGCTAATCTCTGTGCTGTCTTCTACAAATACTCATGTGAGAAAAATTTCCCTAAATTCCCCTCTGAATAGACGAGTCATGACTGAACATTTAACCCAGATGAGTGATGAGCTCAGCGTCAATAATAAGATCATGCTCTCTTTCTGTATGATGTCTGTCTGTAGCTTTATGTCTGCCTTGCTATTTCTGTCTGTCTCTTTCCCTGTTATCTCTCTGCTCGCTCAATGCCTCTTTCTCTCTCTCTGTCTATATGTCTGTCTCTTTATATCTGTCTCTCTCTGTCTGTCTGTCTTTCTCACTGTCTGTCTCTCTCTCTCTTTCTCTCACTCTGTCTCTCTCTCTGTCTATATGTCTGTCTCTTTATATCTGTCTCTCTCTATCTCTTTATATCTGTCTCTGTCTGTCTGTCTGTCTTTCTCACTGTCTGTCTCTCTCTCTCTTTCTCTCACTCTGTCTCTCTCTCTGTCTATATGTCTGTCTCTTTATATCTGTCTCTCTCTATCTCTTTATATCTGTCTCTGTCTGTCTGTCTGTCTGTCTGTCTCTCTTCCTCTCTGCCTCTATGTCTGGCTGTTATCTCTTTCTCTGCTCTCTCTCTTTCTCTCTCTCTCTCATTTTTAGTTTCACTAAAATGTCAAAGTACTTTATTAGCATGATTGTGAGCATACAATATGGCCAAAGCATCAAGAAAGAAAGGAAAGGAGAAATAAAAAATAAAACAAAATAAAATACAATACAATATAATGAGGGTTCTCTCTCTCTCTCTCTCTCTCTCTCTCTCTCACACACACACACACACACACACACACACACACCTTCAGTGACACGTTTTTTCCTCCACATGTGTCACTAGTTTCTGTTTTTCCCAGACACAACAGCATCATTACACACAGAAACAATTAAGCACTCTCTGATTGGTTCTTCAGCGTGATCACTCGCGCTCTGATTGGCTGATGGGCATGGCCATGCTGTGTTCATGCTGCGAGCGCATGCTAGCTTTTCCTCCAGCCCAGGTTGACTCAAACCAGTTTGCTCTAAAGAGCAGTTTCCTCTTTGTGTAACTGATGTGAAACCGCAGGCCTCCCCAGTGTTCAGGGTACAGTCTGTTCAGAGGGGTGTGCGTGATGCACGTCTCAGGGGTGTGTATGATTTCCGGTGGGAAATCTGATATTTTGCTGAAGCTGGGGTTTTCACATCCTTAAACACTAAATAAAGAAACGGTGTTCTATATGTAACTGTTCCTACTACAGCACTAGGTTTTTTTTTACAATCTTACAAACTTCTTCTTCTTTTAAATCTTCACACAATGTTATTCTCAGCGCCTGAAGAAGCAGTGTAGCTAACACTAATATGTTTAAGCCTCAGGTTTTGCAAACGTTAAGACACTTGAGCAATATGATATTGTTTTTCTAGCAACAGCTGGTTGAGACTTTCTGTGAGGACACGTTGCTTAGCGGTGATAAGCGGAGCCTCGAGCGTTAGTGCTTTAACAGTAAACAACCTGGATATACTACATATACTACATTGCCAAAAGTTGTACATGAATGTAATATGGAGTTGTCCCGCCCTTTGTAGCTATAACAGCTTCAACTCTTCTGGGAAGGCTTTCCACAAGGTTTAGAAGTGTGTTTATGGGAATTTTTGACATTTGTGAGGTCAGGCACTGATGTTGGATGAGAAGGTCTGGCTCACAGTCTCCGCTCTAATTCATCTCAAAGGTGTCCTATGGGGTTGAGGTCAGGACTCTGTGCAGGACAGTCAAGTTCCTCCACACCAAACTCACTCATCCATGTCTTTATGGACCTTGCTTTGGTCACTGGTGTGCAGTCATGTTGGAACAGGAAGGGGTCATCCCCAAACTGTTCCCACAAAGCATGAAATTGTCTGAAGCTGAAGCATTAAGAGTTCCTTTCACTGGAACTAAGGGGCCGAGATCAACCCCTGAAAAACAACACCTGAAATCATTGATTTGGAGGGGTGTCCCAATACTTTTGGCAATATAAGCAGGTGATTAAGACTAATAAATTAATTAAGACTAATAAATCATTTTTATTGCACAATATTAATAATATCAGAATGCTGCGATATTTTGATTCCTTACAAAATCCAAAATGTGAAATTTCAACATACTTTATTTGATTTCTATATTTTATTTACTTCTTTATTTCAGTTTCTTTGTCACGCTTGCTAAATTTATGTTCTTGTAATTCTTGTACTTCTCGTTCTTTCGTTATAAACCGGTGTATTTAAGGTGCTGCTATGCAACTTTGTGCTACTTCCTGGACTGGTCATGTGCAAGCGATCGAGCAAGAGCACGTGTTCTGCAGTATGCTGATGAACCCTAAACCACAAAAAAAAAGCTAAAAATGTATCTAAAAACAGATCATGCAAGATTTAAAAAACTCCAAGTGAAGGAAATCGTTCACCTGCCCGTGGATCTGCTTCAGCGTCTATATTTCCGTATCCTGACCTGAGTAACTGTAGCAGAGACGTAAACATGACAGTTGAGAGAATAAAAAAGAAACACAGATATAATATTATGTTATGGCAGTCGTTTGCCTTCGGTGGCGAACCACGGTGTCGTATTTCACTGCAACTTTGTTCAAAACAGCCCCGGGACATGGAGGACATGAAGGCATGCAAGACGTGATCAGGTACAAGAACATGTGTGTGTGTGTGTGTGGTGTGAGTGCGTGCAGACCGGCAGGCGGTGGAGAACGCTATAGGAACATTAGTGTGCAAACACACTCCTCCCTTGAAGGCTGAGATCGGAATGTTCCCAGTCGAGTTTAGAGAAGCAAAAAAAAACACAGAGAAGAGGCTAAGAAGGAAAACAGACGCAGCAGGAGGAAAGACAGTGCAGGGGCAGACGGGGTAAATGTGCCTCACTGATGTTCAAACATAAACCTGATCGATACCAAGTGGCATTTGTTAATGCAAAAAATATGAAGACTGTAAGACTTAAAGCAGATTATTTTGGATTTTTGAAGAAATTTCTTCAGATTTTCTTTCTAGCTGTAGATCTTCATCATGGTGGGTGTTTAGACAGAGGGACACGCCCCCTGGGTTTCATCTTCTTTTGGACTGATTGATTGAGAAAGAAAGAAAGAAAGAAAGAAAGAAAGAAAGAAAGAAAGAAAGAAAGAAAGAAAGAATATAAAAGCACAGATTTCATCCAGTCAAAAAACAGATGACAAAAACTGCTTTATTTATTTATTTATTTATTTATTTATTTATTTGTTTATTATTTTTTATTTTTTTATTTTTTTATTTTTTTATTTTTTTATTTACATACTTAATCCTTTTTCCTGCTTAGCATTTTTGATATTTTGAGGAAGCATGTGAAGCCAATAAAGTATTGCAACTTTAAAAACAAAAAATAAAATAAAATAAAATAAAATAAAATAAAATAAAATACACAAATACAACTGCCTCTCTAACTTTAAGGGTGTTTGTGTGTTTGTGTGTGTGTGTGTGTGTGTGTGTGTGTGTGTGTGTGTGTGTGTGTGTATTAGTTTCACATCATTCTTTTTACACCATCAATAAGATCTCATGATCTGTTTGGTTGCTCAACTCTTCCGTTATTCAGCAATTGAAATCTGAGTCAGCCTCCAGTGAGACAAATCCATTAAATCTACCACCATTACACATTTCTGAACACTTCTATACATCACTAATGTTCCTCTAACTGGTCAGAGCTGGTCTATAAAAAGGGAAGGAGAGAGAGAGAGAGAGAGAGAAAGAAGAAGGTAAAGCTTTTCGCAGGCTTCAGCATAGGGACAGGACGTTCTTACACAACTTCCACAAACACCACGGTGTACACGGCATACACTGATTCACACTGGTTCACACTGAAGCTATGTGCTCTACTGGTAAAGGAGAAGTACGTACTTTTGAGTGTGTAGGAAATGAGTATATGGAACGCTGTTGCCTAGCAACAAATGCTGTCACCTAGCAACAAATGCTGTCACCATAAACAAACTTTTCTTCATATATTATATCTTATATCATTTAATTTACCGTGTTTATTTTACATTAATATAATACCATGTGCAATATGTTCTAGTACATCTATCTATCTATCTATCTATCTATCTATCTATCTATCTATACTGTATATATATACAGTAGAGAGAGAGAGAGGAGATAGATAGATAGATAGATAGATAGATAGATAGATAGATAGATAGATAGATAGATAGATAGATAGATAGAGAGAGAGAGAGAGAGAGAGAGAGATAGATATCTTATCTCATCTGTGAAGCAAAGACTTGTAGGTAATGTTACCTAAAAAAGTGTCCATGCAATGGACATCATCTCTAAGCAGCTTTACAATACATAAGAAATATAGAGCAAAAAGTTCAAGATTAATATTAGACTTATATTTAAATTTATTTGTATTTATCCCTAATGAGTAAGCCTGAGGCGACTGTGGCAAGAAAAAACTCCCTTAGATGGTAAGATGCAGAAACCTTGAGAGGAACCAGACTCAAAAAGGGAACCCGATCATCATCTGGGTGACTAAAGATAAGATGTGATAAGATAAAACTGCTTCAGATTACACAGGAGAAAGAAATGAAATAGGAATATGTGTACTGTACTGTAATGTAAATACTGATGTAAATATGGTGAAATACACAACTGTGCTGCATATCTGCACTGCTACCTTTAATTTAACTTTATTCTATTCTATATTTCTTCATTATATGGATATACTTTTACGTATTTTAAATATTTTGTGTGTTGTATTTTGTAACTGTCTAAACTGCTGTAATAGCAGAATTGCCCTCATGGGATTGATAAAGTATCTATCTATCTATCTATCTATCTATCTATCTATCTATCTATCTATCTATCTATCTATCTATCTATCTATCTATCTATCTGTCTTGATTTCTTTTCCTTGCCTTACTTTATCACTGTCTTTATCACTCATATTTGCCCTTTTCTATCTATCTATCTATCTATCTATCTATCTATCTATCTATCTATCTATCTATCTATCTATCTATCTATCTATCTATCTATCTGTCTGTCTGTCTTGATTTCTTTTCCTTGCCTTACTTTATCACTGTCTTTATCACTCATATTTGCCCTTTTCTATCTATCTATCTATCTATCTATCTATCTATCTATCTATCTATCTATCTATCTATCTGTCTGTCTGTCTGTCTTGATTTCTTTTCCTTGCCTTACTTTATCACTGTCTTTATCACTCATATTTGCCCTTTTCTATCTATCTATCTATCTATCTATCTATCTATCTATCTATCTATCTATCTATCTATCTATCTATCTATCTATCTATCTATCTATCTATCTATCTATCTATCTGTCTGTCTTGATTTCTTTTCCTTGCCTTACTTTATCACTGTCTTTATCACTCATATTTGCCCTTTTCTATCTATCTATCTATCTATCTATCTATCTATCTATCTATCTATCTATCTATCTATCTATCTATCTGTCTGTCTGTCTGGCTTGATTTCTTTTCCTTGCCTTACTTTATCTCTGTCTTTATCACTCATATTTGCCCTTTTCTGTCTGTCTGTCTGTCTATCTATCTGTCTGTCTGTCCGTCTATTTGCTGTCTTGATTTCTTTTCCTTGCTTTTCTTCATCTGTCTTTACCACTCAGTTTTGCCCATTTCAGTCTGTCTGTCTACCAGTCTATCTATCTATGTGTCTGTCTATCTATCTGTCTGTGTCACTGTTTATCTATCTGTCTACCTGTCTGCTTCTGTTTATGCAGCATTATTAATTCATCTGTCTGTCTGTCTGTCTTTATTTTCACATTTTGCCTCTCAGTCTGTCTATCTATCTATCTATCGATCGATCGATCGATCGATCGATCGACCGACCTACCTACCTACCTACCTACCTACCTACCTACCAAAATATGTACAAAATGAACAAAAAGGTGCTATAGTATTAAGACCATATAGCACATGGTATGGTATTTTACTACATATGATATGATATTAATGTACACATTGTGAATATTGTGAATTGGGATATTAACACAGTAATACAGTCAGTGTGTCAGGTCTCTATGAAAATCTACTACAAATAGTGGACCAATTCTAGGATAATACTAATCCCAGATAGTACCAATGATAAACGAATTGGGGCACACAGACAGACTGAATCAGCTGCATAGCATTGTGGGTAAGTAGGTAATGGGTAATACATCTAAACACTGGAACGACGTCACTGGACACCGCGGTCTCTTCCTTTTCCAGCCTGGACTTCTGGATGTGGTGTGCTAGGTTTTGTGCCAAATGGCCAAGCACTTCTGCAGTAGTTTCTGCTGTGAGACTGAATCATATGCAAAAATGAACCGATTCAAATGCAATAGGAACTGAATCGGATGCAGTAGAAACTGAATCAAATGCAAAATGAACCGGTTCAAATGCAATAGGAACTGAATCAGATGCAGTAGGAACTGAATCAGATGCAGTAGGAACTGAATCAAATGCAATAGGAATTGAATCAGGTACAGTAGGCACTGAATCATATGCAACAGGAACTGAACTGGATGCAGTAGGCACTGAATCGAATGCAGTATGCACTGAAATAAATGCAATAGGAGCTGAATCAAATGCAACAGGATCTGAAACAGATGCAGTAGGCACTGAATTGAATACAAGAGAAACCGAATCAGATGCAGTAAGCACTGAATTGAATACAAGAGAAACCGGATCATATGCAGTAAGCACTGAATTAAATGCAATAGGAACAACTGGTTGTTGATAGACTCGTTGTGTGACAAGAAATAACTTGTAGCAGTAAGCCTGAATTAGTGCTATAGCATGCAGGGAAATCCCAGCAGTGTGTATAAATAAAAATCACACCTGTGGCACTGTGAGATAAACATGGTACCAGTCTCTGAAACAGCCGCTTGGCACCGCAGGTCAGTATGCAGGGTAGGTAAGTAGGTAAAAGGTTCACCAGTGGCACAGTAAGATAAACGTGGTACCAGTCTCTGAAACAGCCGCTTGGCACCGCAGGTCAGTATGCAGGGTAGGTAAGTAGGTAAAAGGTTCACCAGTGGCACAGTAAGATAAACGTGGTACCAGTCTCTGAAACAGCCGCTTGGCACCGCAGGTCAGTATGCAGGGTAGGTAAGTAGGTAAAAGGTTACAGAGCTCCTGTTCTGTTCAGCTTCAGTGTGTGTGTAAACACTGGAACAACGCCACAGGACATCACTGTCCCATCCATTTCCAGCCTGATGTGCTGTGTTTTCCACAGACAGAGCCAAAAACTAGCGAGTAAAGCTGCGTGCCCTAGAGTCACACACTGCTGAGTGTATAAGCATGGGCTACTTCCTTCCTCCTGCATGAAGCTGGTGCTATAGGCCCTGATCTCTAGCATATGTCTTCGCCAAGTTCCTCTAACGTTTCTACTTCACCTTCTCGGTATTTCATGTCATTTGCATAACAGCGGTAAAACATCAACACGAGAACACACTCGATAAGGTCACCAGGCCTTGACTCTGTGTTTTGACTGAACTCATATTATTGTTTTAGTTCTTGTCTATTTTTTAGCATAACTAAAGATAAACCAAGGTTTATATGGTTTAGTGCTAGATTTAGGGTTAGTATCTGGAGTTGGGTTTCAATCAGGCTTAGCATGATGGTAACTTTAGCCACTCAGCTAGAGCATGAATTGAAGCTTAGTGTTTATTAGAGGATTATTATCATATAAGGGTTTAGGATTCCAGCTCTAGTGTTAGATATAGATATTCAGATTTGGGATTAGTATTAGCAGTATGGGTGATTGATTAGTGTTTATGAGCTTAACAACGGTTAGGGGTTTAGGATTAAGTTCTTCTGATCTCAGCCCTGAGTGTGACATGACATAAAAGGTGTCTTATTTCTCGTTCTTAATTTTCGCCTTTCGCACCCTTAGCAGCATTTAGTACAAATCCTGAGCATGTGAAAGGCTCTATGTCATGTCATGTATGAGCATACCATAATTAAGATGTATACATGATATATCCAGGCTTTAATCGGATCTACTGATTGGCACGTGCCAGGGGACGTCCGAAACGGATGGTTTATTGACTCGGGAAACCTGAGCAGCGTTTATGAACCTCGCTGTTTATTGATATAACTTTTTGCCATTGTGTTGAAGAGCCGAATCCTCGTCAGAAGCACGGAGCAGGAGGACGTGATAACTCGGAGACAAACAAACAGAGAAAGGAAAGCGTACAGCAGGACCTACAGCTGCATTATTATCCTGAGACCAACGCTGTGTCCCAAACGCTGCTGGTTGAAAGAATTAAAATTCATTAAAGCGTATTATAACATATTCGAAGGCGAAAAACAAGAATGGTCTGATTTCTGTTGATTAAAAATACCAGGATAATTATCAGTAGCTTGACAAAGAAGGTAAAACTTAAGCAATGCATTATATCACGAGATGTCATCAATGGCATAATAATAATAATAATAATAATAATAAGAGGAAAAACTGAGGCCATGAAGCCTTTATTATGACCACACATACATTACAGCTCAGGAATTCCGTTCTTCGCATATCCCAGCTGAGGAAGTTGGGGTCAGAGCACAGGGGCAGATATGATGCAGAGCACCTGGAGCAGTTAAGGGTTAAGGGTCAGGTTGGCAGTGGCATTTTTTAGTTGCTTCTCCAAAGAAATGAGGAGGCGGTGGTAGCTCCAGTGGTTAAGGCTCTGGGTCGTTGACTGAAAGATCAGGGGTTCAAGCTACCACTGTTGGGGCACTTGAGTGGGGCACTTGAGCAAGGCCCTTAACCCACCCAGCTGTGCTGCATCATGACTGACCCTGTGCTCTGACCCCAACCCCCAAGGATGGGATATGCAAAGAAAGAATTTCACTGTGCTGTAATGTATTGAGACAAATAACGGTGACTCAAAAGGCATAAAAAATGATGATAGGTTAAATTATTCCACCGTGTTTTCTGTCTTTCTTCTGAAAAGCTATTACTAGATATATGATTCGATACAGGGGGAGTGGAGGCTTGACGAGTTTAAAAAAGCTGATCCAAGCTGCAACTGTTGTGCCCCTGAGCAAGGCTTTCCCCTCCAATAGCACGGTATAGTCTGGCTCTGACCCTGCGCTCTGACCCCGGCCTCCTAACGAGCTGGGATATGTAAAGAAAAGAATTTCACTGTGCTGTAATGTTTATATGACAAACAGCCTTCTTCTCTTCTTCTATTTTGGTCCTCTACACTCCATAAGCTCTTTAGAAATAGCTCCAGTTTAATGGTCTTATTTACCAGATTGACGTTTTGCTTTATTTCATTACCTGTGTTTGAATACTGACTTGCTCCTTTAAACATGATGAGGCCTAACATACAGTAAATGCATTATGGGAAGTAGCTGTTCATAGATTTGGTACGTCTTTGGAACAAACTGGACATGAGTCCAGCTTTGTATTGAAATAAAGGAAACCCAGGCAGCAGCTCCTCCCTGGCCACACTTCCTGTACCAGGCTGGACAGGAAACACAGGAAGAGGGACAGAATAAAGAGACACTGATCTGTTTTTAATTGAAGGTAGAACAATATGAAAAGAAAGTTCATGCAAACATTCAACCGATGAAAAAAACCCTCGCAAACTAAAATAAGACTCGGCATGTTGTCACTGCTGGACGTTTACGGATTGGTCAGACAAGCGCAAACATCTAACGCCGGCCAATCAAATCACAGCAGGTTTGTGACATCATCATCACAAATCTGAGTGACTGGATTGCAAAGTTTTTTTTTTAAAAAATGGCTTCTGTGGAGTATTTTGTTTATTGTTTGTTTTTTGTTTTGTTTATTTTGTTTTTGTAAACTAACGCTCACAGTAAGATAACTTTAGGTCATTAACACAATGTTTTATGGTGAACCGCTCGATTAGCTTGCTGCTGCTCTGTTATGAATGCTATTGGATGTCGGCTAGCTAGGATTTTTCATGTCTAAAATAATAATGGCTGGGAGTTGGCTATGACTAAGAGTAAGGGAGAAAAATCTGGGAATAAAAGCGACTTGACAGCAAAATGTCTATTAGAGGAAGTTCGGAGTGTGTTTGCTGAGTGTGTATGAATTTGGGGTCGAGTCTGTGTGATTGTGTAACCAGACAGCTGAGAGGTTTCACAACAATTTTATTTTATTTAATGGAACTTATTTTTAATCAGACTGAAGGTCTGTCTTTGTGTGAGTTCCTCTATATTGAGGAATTTTGCCTTGGCAAGCAAACAAGGAAGCAATAAATAAATAACAATAAATCAATCAATAAATAAATAAATAAATAAATAAATAAATAAATAAATAAATAAATAAGTCAGCAAATAAATAAATAAATAAATAAATAAATAAATAAATAAATAAATAAATAAATAAATAAATAAGAAACAGAGCTCTGTTTAAGAATCAGTCCATGGTCCAGGACCAACCAGAACAAGTGGTACTGGAACAGTATAAAAATGAATCCTTGGTGGTTGTTCAAGGCCTCTTTTCCCCCCAATCCAACCTCCTTCCTTTTTAGCGCTGTTCCTTCCTGTGGCCTGACTTCCTGTTTGATTTCTATAACAACTTTATTTTAGTTAAGTTTAATTCCCCTGGATGCTGCTGCTTTGCACTTACAGAAAAATAATAATAATAATCAGATGATTCACATGGAAATGTACACACAATGTTTTTAAATACTTAATTATTTTATTCGTAATTTTTACATCATGTGTTTTGTTTGGTTTATGAGTCATTTATAAGATTATATTTAACAAATAATTTAATAATATTCACATGATTTTTTAAATTTATTTATTCTTTCATTTGTTTGTTTATAGTTCATGATTTTATTATAAAATTTGTTTTTATACATGATTATTTTTATGTGATTCATTATTTCGAATTCGATTTCTTTTCACTTGATTCATTTATTTATTAAAAAACATTTTATTTCATTTATTTATATTTATATGATTATTTATTATTACGTATGATTTTTTTTTGTTATTTATTTATTTTCATGTGGTAATCCTTTTATATTTTCAAGTATTTTGTGAATTTTTTTTAATGATTTATTAATGCTTGCCAGATTTATTTTCCTTCATATTTGATTTAAAGTTTTTATTTTAAATATTTTTATTCATTTTTATATGTAAATATTTTCAGTTTCACGCGTCATTATTTTTAATTGTTTTTCATTTAAAAAGTAACATTTTGGGATTTTTTTCCCATTTATAATCAAATGTGATTTTAGTTTTATTTTCTCCAAATATGATTTTTTATATGATTTCATAATTTCACCTATGATCCCTCTACCCCAATATAACTTTTTAAATAATTTTTCTTTTACAATTTTCTTTTATAACATAATTTTTCTTCCCACAGTGAATGATTATTTTCATATGTTGAACACATGGTTTTATTTTACATTGTAAGTTCCTGACATGAATAACTCTCTTCTGTTGGTCCTGTTATGACTTGTTCTTCACACGATGTTCTCATTTGTTTCCCGGAAATCACACTTGCACTGTCAGGACATGGTCTTGTGAAATGCATCTCATTTATCTGTAAATCACAACAGTCCCTGATGGGTTGTATGAAGCTGATACTGATAAATAATACAATTTATAATAATAATAATAATAATAAAAAAAAAAAATAAAATAATAATAATAATAATAATAATAATAATAATAATAATAATATTTATTAATTTAATTTAATTTTATTTTATTTTAATTATTATAAGATCCAAAGCAGGGTTCAGAGGCACTATATCTGGCTGTACTTCTCTATCACTTCTCTTCCTAAGTCTCAGTTCCTCTCTCTCTCTCTCTCTCTCTCTCTCTTTCTTGTAGCACTTCAGGTTTTTTTTGCTGCTGTATATATTTCAGTGTAGGTGTCTGGACTCATTTCTGAAAAGCTGCTCATAATAATAACAATAATAATATCTCTTGCTGTTGAGGTAAACTGGATTTTCCTCCTTATAGCACGCCTGTGTCTGGCTTTCTTCTGCCCCCTATCGGCAGTGAGGCGGTGTGTTTTAAAGAGCATTAGGTTTTCAATTCAATGCTTCCAATTCAGTTTATTTGTATAGCGCCTTTTAGAATGGACATTGTCTCAAAGCAGCTTTACAAAAGAAGAGAAACAGAGAAAGGAGAAAAAACAATTATTAAATTAAATTATTCAACTATTTTATCCCTGAGATGATCTGAGGAAGAAACCTTGAGAGGAACCAGACCCAGAAGGGAACCTCATCCTCATTTGGGTGACACTGGACAGTAAATAATGTAACTGTAACTGATTAATGTCCTTTCTATAACAGCAATCAAGGGCCCATGAGGAACTATGAGGTCAGTGTAGTTTCTGTGGTCATCATAGACACTAATTCCTTGCTGTTTAATCGATCACGAAGCTCCGCCCCCAGGATCTCTAACACAAACAAGTACTAATCCGGAGTTTTTTGTACAAATAAGGAAAAAAAATCAACTATTGCACGGATTTGTACTGATTTCAGCTCATGGCAATCAAATTAACAGTAGACTGTGAAAAGTGAGGGTTAATTAGTGCACTTTGATTGAAAATAGTGCATTTTTACTTCACCATTTAAAGGTGCAATAGCAAATGTTTTGTTTATTTTTCATTTCTATCCTAGAAAATATGTAGAAGATGATCTAAAATAATGGATTTAAGCCGAAGTGGCTGAGAAAACTGCAGGCTAGGGCCTTGATTTTGTTTACATGAGCTTCTTGTCGGCCATTTTATTGTTAGCCCACTACCTCAGGCTAGGCTAGGGCCTTGTTTTTGTTTACATTAGCTTCTTGTCGGCCATTTTATTGTTAGCCCACTACCACAGGCTAGGCTAGGGCCTTGTTTTTGTTTACATGAGCTTCTTGTCGGCCATTTTATTGTTAGCCCACTACCACAGGCTAGGCTAGGGCCTTGTTTTTGTTTACATGAGCTTCTTGTCGGCCATTTTATTGTTAGCCCACTACCACAGGCTAGGCTAGGGCCTTGTTTTTGTTTACATGAGCTTCTTGTCGGCCATTTTATTGTTAGCCCACTACCTCAGGCTAGGCTAGGGCCTTGATTTTGTTTACATGAGCTTCTTGTCGGCCATTTTATTGTTAGCCCACTACCTCAGGCTAGGCTAGGGCCTTGTTTTTGTTTACATGAGCTTCTTGTCGGCCATTTTATTGTTAGCCCACTACCTCAGGCTAGGCTAGGGCCTTGTTTTTGTTTACATGAGCTTCTTGTCGGCCATTTTATTGTTAGCCCACTACCTCAGGCTAGGCTAGGGCCTTGTTTTTGTTTACATTAGCTTCTTGTCGGCCATTTTAATGTTAGCCCACTACACGACAGCGCACACTTCTGTCTTGTCTTCAAGTCCTTGTCTATATTTCCCTCATGTGTTCTGGTTATAAGTTTGATTAATTTAAGCTTGAAGAAATAAATCCTTGTTTGTCTGACCCAAAGTATTGTTCAGTGTTTTACCTGAACCTGTCTGTGCCAAGCCTTTGTGCCCAGATATCCTGCTTCTCAATAAAGTTCTTCCTCATTAGAGCCTTTTAAATCGATAACCTCTTTATCCTTGATTGTAGTTCACCTCGCCCTCGCCTTCGTTTCTGTTCGCCTGCTCTTATACAAGTACAAGTACACTTTTACTTCATCTGCATCTGTCACAGCTCCCACTACATGACATTTATAGACACTAAAACTCCTCTTCAGTCTGTCCACAAACCAGGCGGAAATCAGTAGGCGCCCAGCACAGCCAGATAATTCTCCCGTGAGGCGATAAGATATGCAGTACTTCATGAAATAAAAAAAAAAAAGGTTTAGAAGAAACATATTAAAATCTAAATAAATCCTGGCAACCATGGAGTAATTTATTATTGTTGTAGGAAAGGAAGCTGGATCAGACTCAGTGACACGTGATTCAGATGATAACACGGCATCTAGCTGACTTTTATAAATGGTTAAATTGTCGTAGTAAGACTCTTTTTGAGGGATTTTGAGGTGATGATAATAATAATAATAAAACACCTTTTGCAGCAATTACAGCCTGGACATTCTAGCGGTCAATGTTTCAAGATAATCTGATGAGATTTCACCCCATGCTTCCTGGAGCATCTCCCACAAGATGGATTGATGGAGTTTTCTTCAGTAGCTGAAATCAAGCTGAAATATACAAGTGATCCCAAACTTATATATATATATATATACACACACACACACACACACACAAACTTTGTGTTGTGTATTTTCTCACACTAATATGGAACACAGTCCACGTGGGTGATGTTATGGTCTTTGTGGTACACTGTGTTCTTTAAGCTCACCGCAGAAACATGCTGCATACGTAGCTACATCGTCCCCCACAGAGGAAGTCACACAACACACACACACACTCACACACACACACACGCACACACACACTCACACACATTCAGCACTGTGTACAAAGGTCACGATGGTGTGAACTGATAGAATACGAACGTCACTCAATCTGTAAATAATCTCCTCTATTTTACATGTGCTGAGCTGTCAGTCACACTGATACACGCCGCTGGTGTTTCCTTTCTCACTAATTATGCCTCAGAAGAGCTTTATAAGTCTTTATAACATTGGGTCACTTAACTATAACGATGCCTCTCAAGTGTTCATCTTTTCTGATCTTTATCCAGCATGAGACAGAAAGGTTGATCGTCTACGCCGTGCACATCTGAACAATCTGATACGTTTGACTGAAGAAAATATATATAATGTGTGTGTGTGTGTGTGAGAGAGAGAGAGAGAGAGAGTCTGTGTTCCTTATTCACTCCTGTGTTATGACCTGCTTTTCTGCAGCTGCCTTTCACAGTGTTGCACAACAGTTTTTCCATCACCTTCAGACAGGCACAAACACATACACACACACACACACACACACTGTGCAAAACTGTATGAAAGTACGTTAAACAGTGTACACGTCATCACACTTCAAGGTCAGTGCTGCTTCAGTCGTGCAAAACTTCACGGGAGAAAAACAGAGGAGGAGAATAAACGCATGGAGATCAACTGAAACCAGCGAGGCTAATAAAACATAAAGCCACGATTAGGGTAGGGTCAGACTCAGGGGTCAGAGGTCATTTCTGGACATTTCTCCTCATGCTTTTGCATTAACCATTTTATCAATTTTCAATACTTTCAAGTTTATTATTCAAATTCTGTCAGTTTTCTTTCCCTTTTTTTGTTTTTTAGAAAATTACACACACACACACACACGCCTCACCCTGCAGTATAACCTTGTTGTTTTTCAGTCTGCGTGTCTCTTCAGCAGGCAGTCCTGTTTCATAACCCTCTGTAACATTAGTATTATGTAGTATTGTGTAGTCGTGTCGGTTGAACGGAAAAAGCTTTCTTCTCATCGTCTTTCTCCATGAACTCATATAGTGTCATGAATCTGAAAGACTTTTACATTTACTCAAATATTTTGCTGTTATAATGTTAGAAAGCATCAAACCTCCAGGCTTCTAGTAAAAAAAATCCTGCTGGAATTTTGGAAGTTTGTCGTTTAGGATCTTATTAAGAACTTTACTTGTACTGTATTGGAAATAATTAATGTTATTATTATTATTATATTATTGGAAATGTTATTGGAACATTACTGAAAATTACAAGGGATGAATAAAATATCTTCAAAGATTTTCTTTTAAATTAGAGTATTTTATACACCGACCAGGCATAACATTATGACCACCTGCCTAATATTTGTTGGTCCCCCCTTTTTCTGACCCGTCCTGCACTGTGTATTCTGACCCCTTTCTATCAGAACCAGCATTAACTTCTTCAGCAATTTGAGCAACAGTAGCTCGTCTGTTGGATCGGATCACACGGGCCAGCCCTCTCTCCCCACATGCATCAGTGAGCCTTGACCATCCATGACCCTGTCACCAGTTCACCACTGTTCCTTCCTTGGACCACTTTTGATAGATACTGACCACTGCAGACCGGGCACACCACACAAGAGCTGCAATTTTGGAGATTCTCTGATCCAGTCTGATCTATCCGCCATCACAATTTGCTCTGGTCAAACTCGCTCAAATCCTTACACTTGTCCATTTTTCCTGCTTCTAACACATCAACTTTGAGGACAAAATGTTGACTTGCTGCCTAATATATCCCACCCACTAACAGGTGCCATGATGAGGAGATCATCAGTCTTATTCACTTCACCTCTCACTGTATATATATACAGAAATCTAATAGAACTGACTGGAAAATATGGTCAATATTCTCATTTAAACACTGTACACTGTATTGTTTTAGATTTTTTTTGACAAAGGAGCTTCGATCCTGAGCTGGAGTTACTGTGCATGTGCTGCCCCCTGCCTTTACACTGGGTTAATGTGGAAAAACATTAGAGAGAGAGAGTGCTTGGGGATGATGTGATATCATTATTAATAATAATTATAAGAGAACTAGGATAAAGAGGAGAACAAGGTTATTTCAATATAGCATAGTTTAATTACATTTTCATTACATCATCTGTGTATGGAATAATTTGATGAATCACTTGAACAAGCCTCTTATTTGAGTTTTGTAAGATTTCTGATTTCCTGTTAAACATGCAGGTAGGTGGACTGGCTAAAATAAATCATGTGTACGTGTGTGTGTGTGTGTGTGTGTGAGAGAGAGAGAGAGAGAGTGTGTGTGTGTGTGTGTGTGCAACTCAGAAAATGTCTTACCCTAAAATACAGCACTTACTGAAGGTTAAATAAATAAATAAATAAATAAATAAATAAATAAATAAATAAATAAATAAATAAACAGCTTTACATTAGGAACCCTAACACACAGAGTAAAGAAATGAATGAAATGATGCTCTATTCAAACCCACAAACACTTCACAACACGTTTTAATTCACACACACTCTTAAAGTACACACTGCTTCAGGATTGTCATGTCCCACTGTCCCACCACACCGGGACCCCGGGTCCTTTATCTAAAATAAAGTTAATATTAAATAAAAGAAAGAGCTGAAATCGACGCTGCAGCTCTGCTCCTGTAGTCACCTGCGCCACCTTCTGGATGACGTCATTATTGCAGCCCTCACGTTACAGCAGCTCTTTCAGATACATTCGATAACACTAAAACAACAACTTTCACACACAGATTATTTCACAGCTTATCGTCTCAAACACATTCAGTGACAAATGAAAAATAAAGATGTCCCACAATGCAATGCATTCAGGAGAGGAGCAGCAAAAATATCGGACAAAACTGCTCATAAATGTAAACAGCAGCCATAAATCTCCTAAATCTTTAATATACACATGAATTAAAACTGGGGTTTATGCCATTTTGTACTCAACTCTGATGGAACAAGAATTAGTTAGAGTTAAATCTTGTTTAAACAATCGATTTCCTTACACAAACACACACACTTCTTCGTCTAAAAGAAAATCTTCAAATAAATTAAACGTTTTTTTTCAGTATGTGGCTTCGTCCATGTTGTCGTCGCTGTCGCCTCCGAAACCCTCGCCGTTGTCGAAGTAGGACATGATGTAGTCGGTCTCCTGAAACACACAGCCATCGGTCCACTCTGATTGGTCAGAAGGTGCTGATTCATTTAAATATACAATAATACAATAATATACACCAACTCATTTATATTCTAATACAAACATCTCACCTCCTCGAGCTCTTCTTCGTCGTACTCCTCTGCATCGTCAGGCTCTTCTTCTTCCTCTCCCGTCTTTTTCTTCTTCTCCTCGTCCTCCTCCTCGGATTGGTTCTCATCCTCTTTCTTTTCCAGGTTCTGTTGAGGCAGGGAATGTTTTTTACATCATATATATATATATATATATATATATATATATATATATATATATATATATTCACATATATTCAGAGCTCGGGATTTATTAGTAGTGCCATGTTGTTGTTGTTTTTTACCAAGGGTGCCCATAATTCTGGAGCTGACTATATGTTTTTTATCAATTTTTCCATCTTTCTTCTATTATTATAGATAATAAATAACAAAAATACAATGAATTGGACAGGATCGTTGCAATTATTTAATTATTACATAATTGTTATTGCATCATCTGTGTCTGAAATAACTGAGAATCATTTAAGAAATCACTTTTGGAATGACTTGAGGAATCACTTGGGGAATCACATTTGGAATTACTTGAGAAATCACTTTTAGAATGACTTGAGGAATCACTTGAGGTATCACTTTTGGAATCACTTGGGGAATCACTTGAGGAATCACTTTTAGAATGACTTGGGGAATCACTTGAGGTATCACTTTTGGAATCACTTGGGGAATCACTTGAGGAATCACTTTTAGAATCACTTGGGGAATCACTTGAGGAATCACTTCGGGAATCACTTGAGGAATCACTTGAAGAATGAGTTAGGGAATCACTTTGGAATGGCATGGGAATGGCAAAAACCTGGGGAATCATTTGTGGAATAACTTGGGGTATATAACGTGGTGGATTACATGGGAAATCACCTGAGGAATCACTTGAGGAACCATGCAGCTGTAAATACATTCTGAGCAGCCTTCTGACCAATCAGAATCCAGAAATAGACAGCCCTGTGCTATAAATATTAATAACACCACCACTGTTATAACACAGACATTACACATTATAGCAGGATACTTTACCTCCAGTTTCTGTATGAGTTCTTTGCCAGCAGCAGCAGGTTTAGTTTTGCGCTTCACTAAAGGTTTGGTCTCTGTGGACAGAAACAACAGTGTGTGTGTTACACATAAAGACATATTTGGGGTTCAGTTGTATTCACAGTGTGCTGCATCATGCCTAATTCACTCACTGGGTTTGCGCGACTTCTGAACTTTGATGCAGAGTTCTTTAGGGAGTCGAGTCCAGTCTGAAACATGAACACAATTTACTCACGTTATCAGTGGTGAGGTCAGGGCAACTCCACCATCATCAGAGGACTCAGAATACAACATGACCTACAAACATGGCCGGACTACACTTCCCAAAACATGTCTCCCATTACACCATCCACTACATATAGGCCTCACACAAACACACACACATGCAATAAACGTGTTGTATAACATTACAACATTCATAACACTGGTTATCCGACGCTTGGATGCTTTTCTCACCTGGAGTCCATTCGCTGTGCTTGGGCTCTCCATTCTGGTATTTATCAGAGTAACGGGCCACGTCTATTAACAAAAGGAAACAAAAAATCCCAGAAACAATGAATCTTACGACCCAGTCGTTGAGATCCCTGATGACCTGAGTACTGAGGAATGAGTTTCCTATTGTGTTTGGACAGTTAAACCCATACAGGCTTCATTGACATGCAAACAATGTCCAAAAGCCCTGACACTGGAGACTCCTTTCATAACTTCTAAATAAAGCTATTAACAGAAAATTTCACCATATTAACGACTACTGACATCTTTTTTAATTCACTTTTTTTGTTTTATCATCTGCTGTCTCTGTGTATGTTGTTATTATAGAGCTATTAAAGCATTAAAATGTGCATATTAACATAAACCTGCTCTACAATCAGGGCTGAAAATGAATCCTTTTGACCAATCAGATTTAAGACTTGATATGAACAGCGCTGTGGTAGAACATTTTCCTGTGTTCTCTGTATTTATTCATTCCTGTGCTATCACAAGCCCTTCGTTAGCCATGTGTGTGTGTGTATCGTTATTATTTCTATCTTTCCACCTTTCTTAGGTGCTGCTGGTTGGATGTGGAAGGGCAGGTTCTTGCTGGAAGCTCGGAATTCCTGTTTAAGAGCGAGCATGTAGTCCACCTCCTCTCCCGTCTGCAGAGGAACCGGTCTGAACTGCATGGGCTGAGAACAAACACATTACATTACATCAGTCACTGTAAGACATGTGTAGGATATCTGAGTGAGGATTAATGTGTTGGAGTGAAACCCGTATGCGTACAGGGTAGAGCGGTGAAGGAGCCTGGGCGCTGCTGGGTAAAGCTTCTCCTCTCCCGAAACCCAAAGAATCCACGTTAAAGGTGAAGAGACTCCGACCTCGACCTCTTCCTGACATCGTGTCTGAAGACAAACGCAGGATTAACGAACACACAGTGACACAACACCATCCTCCTCTGATGGACCTGATCTCCAGATATCAGTTTTAAACTCTTACTTAACTTAAAACACATAATAACATTAGATTTATTATCATTTATGACCAATTTTTGGTGAAATATTTAATTTTTACATTTAAGGTTGATAATTGATTTCTTCCAATGCTTTCTGAGTCTGTGCTGTATAAAATAAATATAAAATAATATATTTTGTGTGTATATCCAGCTCAAATATTTTTTTTTTGGAGCCTGATATACACACAAAATATATATTTACTATTTCTTTTAATTATTATTAAATAAATATAAATATATAAATAAATATAAAATAATATATTTTGTGTGTATATCCAGCTCAAATATTTTTGTGGAGCCTGATATACACACTAAATATATTTTTATAATTTTTTTTAATTATTATTTCATTTAGTCAAATCATTGTATCTGTAAATCCGTGACTATAAACATCCTGATCAGAAAAAACACACGATTCCTATCATTCATTAAAATATTATACATTTGTTAAAAAGTCTATAACCCATTAAAGACATTCTTATTACAATATATCATGTCGTGACGTCAGGTAAATGGTAATAAAGCATGTATACACTGAAACGGTGTACAGTAACACATTTATAACCATGAATAGATCTGTAATAACACAACTAACTTCATGTAAATGGTAATAAAGCATGTATACACTGAAACGGTGTACAGTAACACATTTATAACCATGAATAGATCTGTAATAACACAACTAACTTCATGTAAATGGTAATAAAGCATGTGTACACGAACACGGTGTACAGTAACACATTTATAACCATGACTAATCAGTAATATCGATAATAACACAACTCTATCGTCTTTTAACTAAATTTATAACCATAAAACTGTTCATTTTGACCTCGTGATAGATAACTAAAGCATTAAACCCATAGCACGTGAGTGGTTTTTTTTCCCCTTTACCTCTGACCAATGCTCAGCTCGACTCCTTCTCTTTCGGCCCCTTCAGTGCTAACCTGCTAATTAGCCTGCTAAGCTAACACTTTAGCTAACTCTCCATGTACGATAAATAGAAAAACATTTGTAAAAAGATGTTATCTTTATCTTTATATTCGGTTTGAAGTCGATAGTTTGGCGTTCTCTGTGAAGCCAACCCTCTGATGAACCACGTGGGCGAAGTCCACTTCCGCACCGGCATGGGAAAAGGGGGCGGATCCGGATGTCACGCGCCTACGCGAGATGTAAACAAACGTACACGTGCTCGCCTCTCGCTCTTCTTCTTTCGGCTTTTCCCTTCAGGGGTCTCCACAGCGAATCATCTCTCTCCACTTATCCCTATCTTCTGCATCCTCAACACTTACACCCACTAGCTTCATATCCTCATTTATTACATCCATATACCTCCTCTTTGTCCTTCCTCTTTTCCTCCTGCCTGGCAGCTCCATGTCCAACATTCTCCTACCAATATACTCACTCTCCCTCACTCTCCCTCCTTAATCTGTCCTCCCTAACTTTGTCCCCCAAACGTCCAACATGAGCCGTCCCTCTGATGTACTCGTTTCACACAAAGCCAGAGAGTTGTTGTATCTTTTACTTATTTTCTCCTCTTTTTTCTTTTATTACAGTGAATAAAGCTCTGATTTTGTCTTCACTCTGTTTGTCGTGTATTCTATTGTTCACAAACACGAAGGAACTCAAAACCTGCAACGATAAAGTTGAGCTCTTGTAATAATGAATGATCAGATAATCAGGGTTTGGTGTTGAGGGAGAAGTTTTAAAGCGACATCATACACCGTGAGGTGATTAAAGCATCCAGCAGGAGGCGCTGTTTCCTCCAGTATAGAACAGATCATTTCTTCTGAACAGATTCAACCTGAGGAGATGGGCAGAGAAAAGTCTTTCGCATTTCCTCAGAAAAGTCTTTCTCATTTTTCTCAGACAAAAGTTTCTTATTTCCTCCTCTGTCTCTGTACATTTTCAAAATAGAGGTGGATAAGGAGGGGTGGATAGATAGATAGATAGAGAGAGAGAGAGAGAGAGAGAGAGAGAGAGGCAAAGAGAGTCAGAGAGAGAAGAGAAAGAGAGAGAGGGAGAGAAGAGAGAGTTTGAAAGAGAGAGAGAGATACAGAGAGAGAGAGAGAGATACAAATAAAAAATAAAGCTTACTGAAATTGAGAGACAGAGAAAGAGAAAGACAGAGAGAGAGAGTCAGAGAAAGAGAGAGACAGAGAGAGAGAGAGAGAGTCAGAGAAAGAGAGAGAGAGTCAGAGAAAGAGAGAGACAGAGAGAGAGAGAGAAAGAGAGAGAGAGAGAGCGATGTTGCATGTAGCAGAACAGACAGCGTTTATTAACATGATCCTGTTCTACTTTGAACATTATAATGTTTTTAGATCAGAAATAAAGTTACACTGTATTGCCATAAATGTTATATGCCTTACAACATTTTTTACCCATAATGTCTTGTGTTTCTGATGTTAGTCTAACCTTGAGGTGTGAGGTAAGGAGTGTTTACTCACAGGAACTGTTTCCCAACAGCTCAAGTGTTTCAGCTTGTCAGAAGGTCATCGAAGAAAGACTTTTCCCATAACACCTACACACACAGGAATGTGGTGGCTCTCTTCAGAACATGTATATGGGCACGTAGTCTAGTGTGTGCTCGCTCACACACACACACACACACACACACACACACGGTGTATGGTTTAACTGGCAGGAGGTGAAAAGTAGGTCATCAGATGGGGGAACAAAAATGCAGGGAGTAGAGTGACCTTGTAGCACACACACACACACACACACAGACACACACACACACACATTGTACATAATCTGTGAAACTATTCAGTGTAGTTGTAGAAAAAGCAAACCCACATAACGCAAACAAGTGGAGAATGTTGTGTTGATGTCGCTGGCTTCCTGTTTTGTCTTGTTTATGTATATTTTCTCTCGCTTGGCATTGGCCAAGTGTATTTCCTCTAAGCTCAATCGTCTATAAAGTGCTGGTTAACAATATTGATACAGGAGACACCTAAAAAAGAGGCCTTCTGCAGTTTTCTCAGCTAAAGCAGCAGTCAGAACAATTTGGCGGAAAGCCAATTCACCGAAGGGGAAAGGACGTGACAAGAGAACAGTATATTTTTGCACTTCCCTGTTGATTAGCCTCCTGGTGGTCCAGCATCAGGATCCGGCGCTTTCACTGACCTGTCCCTGGTCCGAATCCTGGGCAGGGCGCTAACCAAGCCACTGAAGAGCTAACACTCAGTGCCGACCCCAAGCCCAGATAAAATGGTAGGGGTGCGTCTGGAAGGGTAAACCTGTGCCAAATCAAAAAACATACGGACCAAATGATCCGCTGTGGCGACCCCAAACAGTGAGCAGCCAAAACAACAACAACAACAACAACAAACACTTCCCTGTTGATTGTCTTTTAAGATTGAGATAAAAACAGTAGATGGAGCAATGACACAAACACGACATATCAAGCTTATTCAATTCCATTTTATTAGTCTTGTGCTGTTTACAGTAAATAAATCACAACATTGCATCCAGAAACAATTTGAAATTTCAACTAATCTTTCATTTAATCTTATTTCATTTAACTTAATTTAATTTAAATACATTTTAATTTAATTGAATTTAAATTATTCGATTTATTAGTTTATTTAATTTAATCTTATTTATTTAACTCAATTTAATTTCATTTATTTATTTAATTCCTTCCTTCAACACATAGAGTAAATGGCTTTAATTGATTATACATAATCAACTTCATAGCATATAACAACTTGACTATGAATACTGAGAGAAGGTTTATATAATAATGGTCATTTAATAATTAATATATGGTCAACAAAGCACTATTTAAATTCGGAAAGATTTTATTCAAGGCACCTTTTATACACCAACCGACAGCAATCACAAGACCGCACAATTTAGCTCAATTTAGTGACCAATATAACATGGTGATTATATAGGAATAATAATAACAGAGATCTGTTATAAACAGTTAATTACAGGTCATGTGACCTAAAATCATTTAGAAACTTCAATTGTTCGATTTTAAAACCCAGTGATCTTATCATCTTATACATATCTAGAAGTATAGCATCATCAGTGATATCCCTTATTTATCCTCGGTCGCGTCTGTACGTCTTCATGCTAATAGATCACGCAAGAATCAGAAAGAATATCCGAGGAGAAAAAGCAGGCCGAACGAAAGGCTGTAGCGGAGAAACGTCGTGATGCGACTCTGATGAACGGATGGAGGCGCGGCGTTGTGGTGGGGTCCTGAAACAACTGTATGGAGAAATTAGCGTTAGGATTTTCATTGAGTTATATTTCATTTTATTAAGTTATATTTCACAATTCAGATAAATCAGCACTGCTTACCAATTGGGATCTTGGGGTTGATTTTAAGGCCGTTTATTTCGTTACCATCAGCGAGAGCATTCTTAAACAGTTCTTTGAGGACGACGGTGTTGGTTTGGCTGGACTTGAACGCAACAGTCACCACTACGAGCACAGATCCATCTTTGTTACTAAACAGAGGGGCAGAGAGATATAAAGAAATAGAAATATATATGTTTTATATACAGTGTGTGTCGTATGTGGGTTCATAATGATTGAAAAACTCTCAGATCTGTGTATGAATTGGATTTGATTTATAGATTAGGTTTAAGCTCACACTGTGATGCACCTGTTCCTCCCAAATAGGATTCTTTCTTTAAAAAGTTCTATTTTCCTGCTCTGTAACCGGATCAGCTTTCAATAAAACTGCTCTATATTTTGATCAGACCCTGTTTTACCAGCTCTGTGTTTGGATTGGATTTTGCTTTTTCAGCTCTAAGCTCTATGCACCCTGGTGTACCAGCTCTGTGTTTGGATTGGATCCTGATTTTACAGCTCTTATCTTTGGATGTGACCCTACGTTGTTTAGATTGGACATTACTGTAACAAGACTTTGTTTGGATTGGACCCTACTTTAACAGGTTTTTGTTTAGATTGGATCCAGCTTTAACAACTCAAAGCTTATAATAAATCTAATCTAATCTAATCTAATCTAATCTAATCTAATCTAATCTAATCTAATCTAATCTAATCTAATCTGATCTAATCATAATATAACATAGTATGAAGGGAGGTTTAAAACACAGACTCTAACATTATACAGGAAATAAAAGCAATGACTGATGTTAAAAGTGTGTTTAAGAGCAACTGATGAAACATGTAACAGAAACATGACTTTAAGCTGTATTATTAGTCACTGTAATAATTTCGGACAAAAACAAAAGTTCTGATATTGTATCATTACTGTATTTTCCAAACATCTTGAACATTGTCTTTGAGAGAACACTGAAACCCAGATTTTTTGTAAATATATTGTATTTGTAGGAGGGTTACTGGTAGACTTTACATGAGAATCTGAAGAAACCAGTGTAATCCAGTGTCTACCATGTTAACATTGTGTGTTTGTTTCTGTTTTAATCCTTACTGCATGTAACACTGACAAACAAATAGCATGGAGCTGGTGAAGTAGATACTGTTTGAACACCGGGGGTGTGAATAAAGAGGATTTGTAATTTAAAGACAGAATATTACCAAAGCCTCTTATGTATTTTTATGTGAATGTAATATCAACTGTCTAAATAAATTACGTTACTCCTTAATCAGTTTGATTTAGAGGTTTTAATAATGGTAGGAGAAAGGTCAAAAGAATGGTTCCGTCATCTTTTAATAGACTGGATGAGGTAAAGTACAAATAGTTGATGAAGTAGTGATTCAAATAAAATGTACACCTTAGTTTTAGAGTATTGGTTGGTGAAGTAGTAGAAGAAGTTGTATCAGTAGAGTAGTAGTACTATTAAGACAATGATAATTAATTATCTGTAGTGGCTGAAAGGATGGATTCACAGGTTAATGGATAAGCAAGATGGATGTACTGGAGAAGTACTGCATGAAGAAGTGAAGCTTTATTAGTTTGTAGGTAAAGTTTACGGTTACAAGGTGTTTAAACACACTAACACCCACACTGACACAACACTAAATTAGATGCCACTTGATGTCAGAGTTAAGCCTGTGGTAGAAGAATTGGTCTTCGAGTGGTTGGGATAGTTGGAAAGTTAGAAAATGGGGGGGTAAAATGGTTGGAGTAGTGGTTGAATTAGTGTTGGGATAGGAAGGTCTAGAGAGGGGTAGGGGTAGTGGTTTAAGCTATAGTTGGGCTAGTGGCTTGACACATGATAGGGTTTGTGGATTGATGGAAGGTGGGGTAGTGGTTTGACAGATGCTAGGGGTAGTGGTTCAATGGATGGTAGTGGTAGGGTTAGTGGTTCAACAGATGGTAGGGTTAGTGGTTCAACAGATGGTAGGGGTAGTGGTTCAATGGATGGTAGTGGTAGGGGAAGTGGTTTAACAGATGGTAGGGGTAGTGGTTCAACAGATGCTAGGGGTAGTGGTTCAATGGATGGTAGTGGTAGGGGTAGTGGTTCAACAGATGGTAGGGGTAGTGGTTCGACAGAGGGTAGGAGTAGTAATTTAACAAGTGGTATTGATAGGTGTTCATCAAATGCTGTGGAAGAAATTGTAGAAAAAAAGTATTTTAATAGTTGAAGGAATAACTGGAATAGTAATAGGTTCTATAGACGTAGAAGTAGTTAGAGAAGTTTTGTTAAAAGTCATTGCCACTGCCTGTGGCAGGAGTAGTGGTGTTGGTTCTTCAAGTGGTAGTAGTGTTTGGAGTAAATGGAAAATTAGAAAATTGGGGGTAAAATGGTTGGAGTAGTGGTTAAATTAGTGTTGGGATAAGAAGTGTTAGAGAGGGGAAATGGTTTGACAGATGCTAGGGGTAGTGGTTCAACAGATGCTAGTGGTAGTGGTTCAACAGATGCTAGGGGAAGTGGTTCGACTGATGCTAGGGGTATTGGTTCAACAGATGCTAGGGGTAGTGGTTCAACAGATGCTAGGGGAAGTGGTTCGACAGATGCTAGGGGTAGTGGTTCAACAGATGCTAGGGGTAGTGGTTCGATGGATGGTAGGGGTAGTGGTTCGACGGATGCTAGGGGTAGTGGTTCAACAGATGGTAGGGGTAGTGGTTCAACAGATGGTAGGGGTAGTGGTTCAACAGATGGTAGGGGTAGTGGTTCAACAGATGGTAGGGGTAGTGGTTCAACAGTTGGTAAGGCTAGTACTTCAACAAGTGGTATTGTTAGTTGTTCATAAAATGCTGTGGAAGAAATTGAAGAAAATAAGTATTTTAGTAGTTGAAGGAATAACTGGAATAGTTATTGGTTCTACAGATGTAGGAGTAGTTAGAGGAGCTTTGTTAAGAGTCATTGGAATAATAGTGGTTAGAATAGATGCATAGTCAATTATAGAAGCAGCTTTGGGGGTAATTGGATGAGTAGAAGTAATTGGAGGAGTAGTGGTAGAAGTAATAGAAGAAGTATTGATAGGAATCATTGGAGTAGTAGTGGTAGGGGTAGTGGTTGGACAGGAGCTGATCCGGGTATGACTGAGTGAAGCGATTAGTGCTAGTAATTTTTTATTACAGTCATAATATTATATTTTGCACTTTAGACAAGTCAGTATGTATTCTTAACCTTACAAAAAAAGGTGCTTTGGTTTGGTCTGTGTAGAACATAACAGTGACCTGAATGATTTATTCTCTAAACATGTGTGTCCCTGGTAAGGGTCAGAAAGCCATGTATATTTGAGTTAAATACTATCATATGGCCTTGGTCTAAGGTGAAGCCATTTGTTTGGCCACTAAAAGGTATTCATTCTGAAAGGGTGGGGCTTGGTGTCAAGTGTTGTTTGAGAAGGTAGATTACGTTTATGGCTATAAGGAGGATCAAGATGTTAGGTGTCTCTAATAAAGGGGCCAGCATTTAAATACCACTAACAGTACCACTGATACTTCACCCAATAGATGCCACTATCATGTTATTATATGCTCTTGTGGACGAGTGGTGGGAGTAGTGGGGGTAGTGGTGGGAGTAGTGGGGGTAGTGGTGGGAGTAGTGGTTGGGGTAGTGGTAGTAGTAGTAGAGAGAAAGGGGTCACACATATAGAGATCATTAATAGGAAGATTGGTTGAAGCAAAGGTTTCACAAGGATAAGTGGTCAGACGCATAGTGGGGCTAGTGGCGGTCATACTGGTTGGTTGGGAATTGCTGGAGACACTTGGCACAGGAGCTGATCCTGACATGACTGTATGAAGAAAGTAGTGTTAGCGTTTTGTTTTTTTTTGAGGGGAAAAATGCATTTTGAAACCCAGCACTCATGCTTACCCTGTATGGATTCAGGGTTGATGTTAATGCTGTTTATTTCATTTGTGTCATTGATGGCCTGCAGAAATATATATTTGATCACCACAGAATTGATCTGTCTCGTAAAGAACACGAGGGTGGCCTGAACAACCACAGATCCAGCCTTGTTACTAGAAACGGGGCCAAAGAGACAATAATTAGGAGGTCAGGTTATGATCTATAAGAACTGCTTGTTACTGAAGTGAATTGATTTCCATTGTTTCGACTCAGATGGTGCATCACTAGTTAGACATCGTTGATTAGCGCTCAAGATACCTAGTTAATTACTACTCGATATATGCAATATGTCTTAAATCAGTACAGCTACACCTGATACGCCGAGGAAGAACCACCTTCCAAATCAGCTCTGCTCAGTGGTGGTGTCTTTCCCTTTAACAGTTGGCCAATATATTGAAACCCAAGGTAAGTGTATCAGTCAGATCCCACTCTAGGTCTGATCCCAGAGTTTGATTCACATGTTGGAAATGTTCTTGTTTGTTATAAACGTTCACTCACTTTCTTTCTCACATTCAGTAACCTTTTTATCCTGGAGTACAGGAGACAGGAAGTAAACTGTTATTTAAGGTCATACCTGAAGGACATGGCCGTTACACCTTGATAAAATGAGTTTGTGTCACAGCTGGGGCAGCCGTAGACAGAGTAGAGCTGGAAAGAAAGAACAAGATCACATTTAGACATGTTTAAATACTATAACAAGAATATTTTTTTTAAATATATTTTGACTTATAGCAACAAGATATGTCTCAATAACCCAGCTGATATTTCTAGCCTTCTTCTTTAATTCTCACACCTTGTCAGTGTCTGACATTTCTAGCCTTTTTTTTTTGCTCACATTGTTGAATTTCTCTAAAATCAAGGTCCATATTTAGATTTTCACCTCATGTTTCATTACGTTTGGTCACTCACTGAGTCCTAAATCTTAACCTATGTATTTATAAGTTGATACAGATTTCTTTTGACAGAATTATCAGAAAAGCTTTAGTGAATGTTTCAAATGTGTCAAATTGTAGGACTATTACAGCAAGAACCAGTGAGAAGACCCACACTGGAAATACTGAAATTACTGAATGAATGAATTTAAACTCAAGTGGTCAGTAATTGGCATACAAGATCACATAAATTTTTCTATAAGACGTTAAGAAGGTAAATCTCTCACCACGCTGCTAACTTCTTCTTTCATGATTTTATAGTCTTGAGATTTCGGGTTGAGGAGAGAAGCGTTGAAGATGCGGTTGGTGATGTCCATGGTGAAGTCGTAAGTGAACAATTGGTCCGACTTTGTCGTTTTTAGCATCTCCAGACTTGCACCTTCAGCAGAGCCTGCAGCCAGAGAGAGAATTTTATTATCTGTGTTATAGTGTGCTGCTATATAGAACGATCTGAGGACAAGAAATATTTAAATATAAAAATAATCTTGTTTAAACCATTGCAGCTACTCATGCTAGTTTCTAGTTTCTGATACTCTATTAAACAATTCAGATTAATTCCAAAGGGTATTCTTTTAAAATCTTATTATTATCTTAAATTATTAATTAATTAACTAATTAATTAATTAATTAATTAATTAATTTAAAAACTTTTGTCTATTAACATTCCAGTGACTCATGAGATCAGGTTGGTTTTGTCGGTTTGTACGGATTGAACCGGACCAACATTGCAAATCAAATAAATCTATACAAACACTTTTAGTGTTTAAAGACATGATATTGTACTGCAAAAGTCATTTCATTGTCCATTCACACTCCATTCAACAAACAGATATACACAACAGTAGTGTCCAAAATTCAGTGACCACATTGGGCGAAAGGCAGGGGTACACTCTGGACAGGTCTAACAGAAAGTTTTACATTTTGAATATTCGGTATTCAAGATTATGTGCAATTTCTTTAAAAAATTGATAAATTATAAAACACTGCATAGAAGAAATCCATTAAATATTTGTAATATGTAAATATTAAATATACCTATATCAATTAAAGAAAGCATAATTAATGGCGTCGTTGCCCTGTACGTATATTCCAACATGATTCCCAGCTCTTTGAGCATTCAGGAGTTAATATTACTTCATACAGTTACCACAGACACATCATGAGCTTCATCCTAACAAGATATCTTACCTGACATCCCTAACACGGCGATGCAGAGAGCCGCCCAGACGCACCGTATCACGGAGACCTCCATCTGGAAGAAACCCTGAAAAGCTGGATGTTGGATATGGAGGTGAAATATTCTGAGAGGAGAAAACGCGAGAGCTCGGCTTAGCAAATCAAAATGATCTTAGTTTGAAGAAGCTGATATCCTTTATGAAGAGGGCGAGATCCGGAAACAGGTGTGGCTAAACAATAAAATAAAAGGAAATATTAAAATATTATTAACATGTTGACTGTAACTCTGATTCTTTTAATGGAATCATGGCTAGATTGTTTGATGTAAAAATAACGTTATCTACATCAGCTTGTGTCAATAATTTATCTTTCCATGGAGTGTTTTTATTGAAATACCCCAAATATCATTTCTATTAGCTTTTCACAGCTCGGAAGATTCACCAGTAATCCAGTGGTAGTGGTTCAGCTCAAGGTCATGAAGGATTACACCTTATATGTGACGAAGATGAATTCACGGATTGAATTTTGCTCCTCTACACTGAACTGGACTTTTTAGGAGCTTATCTGCGACGTCAATGGAGTCAAGGTGAATAGATAGCAACAAGGATACAGCAACCATAATGGAGAGTCCATAGTTTAACTGAAGGTGTCAAGGGACAGAAATCAGTTGAAGTCAATAAGATTAGTAAACGTTTGTTACATGTTTTAAGACTCATGTTTTGTTATTTTATCCTGAAAGTAATTGCCAGTGTCTTACAGTTAAATAAATAAGTCATGAAGTGGACAGATAGTTGCTTCAGCTTTTATTAAAACTAATTCACCAGACAGAACAAAAGCTACTACTACAACAAAAATACATTTTTGTTTAAAATGAAATGCCTGAATGACTATCATCCTGTAACACTAACCGTGATGGTCAGGAAGAGCTTTAAGCAGCTGATCATGGACCAAATATGTGGTATGGGGTAGCTTAGGGGTTAAGGTGTTGGACTAATAATTGGAAGGTTGTGAGCTTGTATCCAATGGCCATTAAGCTGCCACTGCTTGGCCCCTGAGCAAAGCTCAATTGTTCAGTTGTATAAAAATAAGATAAATTGTCACTCTGGGTAATGGTGTCTGCCAAATACCAGAAATGTAAATGCAAATAAAAAGGAAAATTGACAGTGGTATCGACCCTCATTAACAGATCCACCACAGATGCCATCATATATGCTGTACACATAGCCCTCATCCACTTAGAGAGCAGCGACACCTATGTTAGACTGCTCTTTTAATAAAATTGTACCTCAAACACTGCTTAACGAGCTGGAGACACTCATCCTCAGCCCATCGCTATGTAACTGTGTGCTGGACTTCTTAACAAACAGAAGACATACTGTCAGAATCCAAGACATCACTTACTCCTCCATCATCCTCAACACTGGCTCCCCTCAGGGATGTGTCCTGAGCCCAATGCTATACACTCTGCTGACCAATGACTGTTCATCCACATCTTCACATCAGCAGATGACACAGCAGTGGTCAGACTAATTGCCCACTGTTCCAGATAGAACATCTGGAGGCCTGGTGCAAATGTAGGGCTAACACCCTCATCATCAATGTAAAGAAAACAAAGAAAAATGATTGTGGATTTCAGGAGAGTCATTAAGAACCCTCCTGCCCCCCTCTACATTGATGGAGCAGCTGTCAAGTTCGTCCCCAGTTTAAAATACTTTGGGGTACATCTTAACAATGACCTCACCTGGCATACTAACTCTATCAGCTTAATAAAGGAAACTCTGCAATGTCTGTACTTCCTGAGGAGGCTGAAACGGTCAAGTCTGGGCACTGCAGTCCTCACAACCTCTTCATATGTGAGTGGTGAAGAGCATCCTTACATCATGTGTTACTGTGTGGTATGGAAACTGTTCTGCTGCAGACAGAAAGGTTCTGGAACGGTGTTAAGTCTGCACAGAGGATCACCGGGCAGATATCACTGGCACAACTGAGAACATCTACATCAGCTTGTGCCTGTGTCATTTCTATCAAACATTTATTTCCTCTCCGTCACTCTGATTTGATGCAATGCTACTGCAAGTACAATGCTACTGCTACTCTTTAACAACACCAGCAAATTGGATAGCAGTCACAACAACTGCAGTACATCACCCTCCTCCATCCTGTTTGGTTTTTGGTCATGAATTGGTCACATAACTGCTTCACATTACTAGACATACATCATTATTTTGGAAAATCACATCTTTTCCAGTTACAAAAAATGTATAAATTGACAAATAAATGGAATACTCAGTATACTAGTGCAGTGGTAGTGGACTCCTATATGGAAGGTTGTGAGTTCAAATCCCAGGACCACCAAATTGCCCTAAACTCTCAACTGCTCAGCTGTATAAAATATAACTTGCTAATATAAATTAGTATGTAATAACTGCCAAACGTGATGATAAGCTTTAATAATAATTATATTTTATATAAATATGAACATGCAAATATAATTTCTATATATTCCATAAATACAATATATTTTTTATATTTTTTTATTTTAATTATATTTTATTTGCCTCAGCATTTTGTCTTAGACTAAGCAAGATATTATAAATAAATACACACACACACACATACACACACACACACATCTCATAAGCGACTTTTTCCAAGCTTGTTTAATTTCATACATTTTCTTCAGTTTACAGCAGGCAGTGAGACAGTGTAGATGAATCTGCACCATTCCTCTAGCGATTAAATGAAAATGACTGTAATAGTAAGAAAAAAAGAAAGATATTGAACAGAGAAAGAAAGATACTGAACAGAGGAAGTATGATGTTAAATGAGTGAAGTGAATTTTAAACCATGGACTCTTGAGCAATGATTGATGTTGAAGAATTGCCAAGGAGTAAGTCCTGTACATTTTATAAAATGTGTAGGAAAATCATAATTTTTAGGCTGTATTATCAGTTATTTAAATAATTTCTGACCTTTCTGTTGTTCAGGCTGTGAGTCTGATCTAAAACGAGTCTTTCAGGCTTTCGGTGTGTTTTAGACGTGTGTTTTTCCCTCTGTTGGAGAACCTTACACAGAATTTTACTGGTTGAAGATCAGATCTGAGCTGCTTTTTAGATAAACAAGCACTTGGAGCGTCTCAGAGAGCAGAAATGGGTTCGAGATCAACATTTACTTTGAAGATACAAACATTTGTGCGGAGAAAAACTTTTCTATGTATATATTGCCTCTAGTACTCTAGAAAAAACCCCAGAAATATTTCTGAAACATTACAAAGTCCTGAGTGTCTACTTTCATATTAATCACCACTGTGGAGTGAGACATGACAAAGTCATCAACGTGGACACAAGAAACACAGGAGGAAATTCAATTTCTTGGATTTATAACATGCTAGTTGTTTGAGTAGTGAGGTAGCTAGAGGATAATTTTTTGGAAATGTTGTTACACATGCCCCCGTGTTTCCTGAAACTCTAACAGCTGGCATCTTCCAGTAGACGACTTCCTCCCACTGAACCTCAGGGATTACTTCAGGATGGCCACGAAGCAGGTGACACAGATGGGGTTTGAAGACAGGGGTATCATATTTTATTCAAGCCTTTAAAGGGTTTCAATTTTCAGTGTTTCATTGTGAATTTAATACCATGTCATATGTCTAATTACGAGATATCTGATTATTTTCTTTTTTCAACTTGATTGAGTGGTTTTAATAATGGTAGGGAATCTGTTTTAATAGACTACAAAAGTGGTTCGAGTAGTGGTTGGGGTGGTGGTTACTGTAGTTAGGATGGTGGTTGGGGTAGTGGTTGGGGTGGTGGTAACTGTAGTTAGGATGGTGGTTGGGGTAGTGGTTGGGGTGGTGGTTGGAAAGAATGGAATAGGGGTTGGGGTGGTGGTTACTGTAGTTGGAGTGGTGGTTGGAGTAGTGGTAGGAGGAGTAGAGGTAAGGCATGAAATTAATTAGTGAAAGGAAGGAGGTGAAGCAAAGGTGTCACATGTATGAGTAGTGGTTGAAGTAGTGGTTGGAGTAGTGGTCGGAGTAGTGGTCGGAGTAGTGGTCGGAGTAGTGGTCGGAGTAGTGGTCGGAGTAGTGGTCGAAGTAGTGGTCGGAGTAGTGGTCGGAGTAGTGGTCGGAGTAGTGGTCAGAGTAGTGGTCGAAGTAGTGGTCGGAGTAGTGGTCGGAGTAGTGGTCGGAGTAGTGGTCGGAGTAGTGGTAGAGATAAGACATGAAATTAATAAGTGAAAGGAAGGGGCTGAAGCAAAGGGGTCACAGGTATATGTATGAGTAGTGGTTGGAGTAGTGGTTGGAGTAGTGGTTGGAGTAGTGGTTGAAGTAGTGGTCGGAGTAGTGGTTGGAGTAGTGGTAGAGGTAAGACATGAAATTAATAAGTGAAAGGAAGGGGCTGAAGCAAAGGGGTCACAGGTATATGTATGAGTAGTGGTTGGAGTAGTGGTTGGAGTAGTGGCAGGAACTGATCCTGGTATGACTGTAAGAAGAGGACAGCATTAGTATTTTTCATCACTTAACAGATTTCTGTGATCATTTTCAGTGTAGATGAGCTTCATTCTTACCCTGTACGGATTCAGGGTTGATTTCCAGACCATTTATTTCATTCCTGTTGGTGATGGCTTGCAGAAACAGAGATTTAACCACCATGGTATTGATTTGGTGTGTGTCGAACACAAGAGTGGCCGCAACAGCCACAGAACCAGACATGTCACTAGACGTAGAGCCAGAGAGGTAATCATTATGCAAGATTTTAACCTGAATCAAAATCTTTTACTCTCTAAAACACATAGGTCAGCGGTTAACTGGCCTGCACAGAGTCCTGACCTCAACTCGATAGAACACCTTTGGGATGAATTAGAGCGGAGACTGCGAGCCAGACCTTCTCGCCCAACATCAGTGTCTGACCTCACAAATGGGCTTCTAGAGGAATGGTCAAAAATTCCCATAAACACACTCCTAAACCTTGTGGAAAGCCTTCCCAGAAGAGTTGAAGCTGTTATAGCTGTAAAGGGTGGGCCAGCTCCATATTACATGTGCATGTGAAAAGGCAGACATCCCAGTTTTGGTCTGGCTCACAGTCTCCGCTCTAATTCATCCCAAAGGTGTTCTATGGGGTTGAGGTCAGGACTCTGTGCAGGACAGTCAAGTTCCTCCACACCAAACTCACTCATCCATGTCTTTATGGACCTTGCTTTGTGCACAAAGTTGGGAGCATGAAATTGTCCAAAATGTCTTGGTATGAAACTGAAAAGTTCCTTTCACTGGAACTAAGGGGCCGAGCCCAACTCCTGAAAAACAACACCTGAATTCGATGATTTAAAAGGGTGTCCCAAAACTTTTGGCAATATAGTGTATGACTAGTCTTGGTTATAAGAGGTGGGAACCCGAAGATATAGAAGTTTACTGCTATAAGAAGGATCAAGAGGTTAGGTGTGTCTAATAAAGGAGCGAGTAATTGAGTTGTAGGAGCAGAGGTTCGATTAACATGAGGTCTTGTGTTACAAGTGTTGATGTTAACTTGTCAGAATTTTTAACTTTTAGATGAACAATGGTAAAAAAGAAATAGTTGTAGACATGGCAGTGTGACACATTCAGTAACCTTTTTATCCTGGAGTACAGGAGACAGGAAGTAAACTATTATTTAAGGTCATACCTGAAGGACATGGTTGCTACACTTTCATAAAATGTGTGTGTGTCACAAGTGGGGCAGCCGTAGACAGAGTAGAGCTGGGAAAAAAGAACAAGATCACATTTAGACATGTTTAAATCTTTCTTTTTCTTTTAATACTATATCAAATGTATTTTGTTTACATCGTGTCACTGCTGAATAAATCTGATTATTGCAAGAACTAGTGAGAAAGCCAAGACTGGAAAAACAAGATATAGAAATCTAAAGAACAAAGTAATTTATTTTTCCTGTAAGACGCTAAGAAGGTAAATCTCTCACCGCATTGTTAACTTCCTCAAACGTGATATTATAGTCTAGAGATTCAGGGTTGAGGAGAGAATTATCGAAGATACGGTTGGTGATGTCCATGGTCAAGACAAAAGTGAACCACGGGTCGGAGTTTGCTGCTTTTAACGGCACCAAACTTGCACCTTCAGCAGAGCCTGCAGTGGGGAAAAAAGGAAAAATATATGTATATACACCGATCACCAAAACAGCCCTGATCCTCTCCGCTATATCCCTGAAAGTGTGCTGTAGTATCTGGCACCAAGATGTTAGCAGAAGATCCTTTAAGTCCTCTAAGTTAACTTCCAGAATTAAAGGATACTTACAGGACTTAAAGGACACTTTTGATAGATACTGACCACTGCAGACTGGGAACACCCCACAAGAGCTACTGTTTTGGAGATGCTCTGATCCAGTGGTCTATCCGCCAACACAATTTGGCCCTTCGTCAAACTCGCTCAAATCCTTACACTTGTCCATTTTTCCTGTTTCTAACACATCAACTTTGAGGACAAAATGTTCACCTGCTGCCTAATATATCCCACCCACTAACAGGTGCCATGATGAGGAGATCATCAGTGTTATTCCCTGGCACTGGTCATAATGTTATGCCTGGTTGGTGTATACACGTTTCTCTTATATATTTAAGTTGACAGATAACTTTTTATTTATTAAATACTACCATTTAATTGATTCGGGTAAAGATTCCTGCTTAAGAATGAAACCAGAGCAGTTGCTAAACCTCGTTATTAAAATGTTTCAGTTTAATAGTTTTACTACTGAAAAATCCAATAAATCATAAATTATGTCAATTCTCGTGTTTGTGTGTACAAACTGCTGAAAATACACAATATTATATATTATGATAATAATATTTTAACATTCTCAATTTCAGATGTTTGTATTTAAAACACTTTAATAATGTATTCTAAAAAAACTTCATAAAACCCCTAAAAATAATGTTTTAATTGCAGAAGGTTTCCACATACAATCCACAGATTATCACTATACCACACAATCTGACTTTAACAAAGTTAAGAATATATATTTTTAATTTTAAACCATTTGTTTATTCGTTTGTTTGTTTATTTATTGATTTATTTATTTATATTTCTTGCTGTATTCTACAGACTACTGTAAAACATTTCACAGCTGATTTAACATTTAATTCTTGTTACTCATAACTACAGGCAAAATAACAAGATATTACCCGACTCACCTGACATCCCTAACATGGCGACGCAGAGAGCCGCCCAAACGCACCGCATCATGGAGACCTCCATCTGGAAGAAACGCTGGAAAGCCGGTGATGGATGTGGAGGTGAAATATTTGGAGAGGACAACGCGCGAGAATTCGGCTTAACAATTCACTATGATCTCAGTGGGAAGTGAGTGATGCTGATATCCCTTACGGAGAGCTCGAGAGAGGGAAAACAGGTGTGGCTAAACAATAAAAAAAAACCTATAAGGAAACTTTTTTAATTCTTACTTATATAACATGTTCCTGTAATGGAGTCACTTACTGGAATCCCTTTCTGGTTTGTTTGACATTAAACATTATCTACATCAGCTTAAGTCAATAATTTATCAGGCCTTATTCTTTTCGGATTAAAGCACTGTGTTTTATTGAATAAATGTACAATTTTTTAAACCAAATTATTCATTTTAAATTAGAGGAAAAATCAGAAAAACAGTGAGCCAGGAATTTCAAGAATATCTTTGCTGAATGATCCAGAATGCAGTAGAAACTCCTTACAAAACGTTCTATAGAAAGATGATGGCATTGTATCTGAAGGTAAATACACCTTGATTATAACTAAATGTGTGTATTAAACTTTACTTCACTTTCTATTAGCCAAGGAGCTTATCTACAATGTCTATGGAGCACAAGGAACGCTATCAGTGTCGCAGTCAAGGTGAATAGATAGCGACAAAGATAGAGCACACCCGGTGGAGGATTTATAGTATAGCACTTATAGCACTGCACCATCTTCTTCTTCTTCTTCTTCTTCTTCTTCTTCTTCTTCTTCTTCTTCTTCTTCTTCTTCTTCTTCTTCTTCTTCTTCTTCTTCTTCTTCTTCTTCTTCTTCTTCTTCTTTCGGCTTTTCCCTTCAGGGGTGGCCACAGTGAATCATCTCTCTCCACCTATCCCTATCTTCTGCATCCTCAGCACTTACACCCACTAGCTTCATATACTCATTTATTCCATCCATATACCTCCTCTTTGGCCTTCCTCTTTTCCTCCTGCCTGGCAGCTCCATGTCCAACATTCTCCTACCAATATACTCACTCTCCCTCCTCTGGACATGTCCAAGCCATCTTAATCTGTCCTCTCTAACTTTGTCCCCTAAATGTCCAACATGAGCCGTCCCTCTGATGTTCTCGTTCCTAATCCTGTTCAACCGTGTCACTCCCAAAGAGAACCTCAACATCTTCTGCTACCTCCAGCTCTGACTCCTGTCTCTTCCTTAGTGATTCTGTTTCTAAACCATACAGCATGGCCGGTCTCACCACTGTCCTGTACACCTTCCCCTTGATTCTCGACGATATTTTTCTATCACGCAGAACTCCTGACACCTTTCTCCACCCGTTCCAACCTGCCTGCACTTTTTTACCTCGTTCCCACACTCTCCATTACTCTGGACCGTTGACCCCAAACCTTCTTCACCTCTTCACCCTGTAATCTTAACAGCACTGCACCATGATCCCTCCAATCCTCCAGTACTGTTCCTGAGGAAGGTACATATCAAGACTCTTCTCTGTTCTGGCACCTTAGTGGTGGAATGAACTGCTCCTAGACGTCTGAACATCTGAGTTTTCAAATGACAGCTAAAGACCTTCTGATTCCTGAAGTATTTACACTTTAAAAGCACTGTAAAATTTCCTCCCAACAGAGGTTTTAGACATTTGGTATTCTTAGTCCACAACCTTCTTAAGTGACATCCATGTGTTCATTGATAGAAACTTCAGAGCACTTCTGTAAGTTGCTGTGGATCTGCCAGGAACATCTGCCATGATGGACCACAGACTCATTAGGCCATCAAGCTGTAGTTATATATTATATTATAGTTAGTTTATAGTTAGTTACTGTAGTTAGTTTATATTAAAATAAAATGAAACAAAATCTGTATAAATGTCAGGAATTGGCTAAACATTATTAGTAAATGATAAAGTAGCTAGATGTTTTAAGACCCAGGTTCTGCTTCTTTTTTGGTACAAGTAATTGGCACAATCATAGAGTGAAATAAATAAAGTGGATAGGGTTTCTGGTTTTATAAAATCTAATTTACCAGAAAACTTAAAAACATGTCCAGTAAAACCCATAAATCACATCTATGTTCACAGTTAAACCTCATCAGTAGTCATGATCTGCACTTAGGTGGTTGTTCTTTCAGCTGCTCCTTGTTCAGATCATTTGATTCACCTGTTTTGATTTGGAACAGGTTTTACGCCGGATACCATTCCTGATGCAATCTGCCCATTTTATACAGGCTTGGGATCAGCACAGTGGCTGGGTTGGCTCCCTGGCCAGGAATTAAACCCAGACCATGGTAATGAGAGCACAGGATCCAGCTGCTGGACCACCAGGAGGCTCAATCTACCCTTAGTTTCATAACTGATGTTATGTTGCTGTTGTTGCAGCAGTGGTGGCTTAGGTGGTTAAGTGTTTAAGGCTCAGGGTTGTTGATCAGAAAGTCATGGTTTAAGCCCCAGCACTGCCAAGCAGCCACCTTTGGGCCCCTGAGCAAGGCTCTTCTCTGCTCCAGGGGTGCTGTATCATAGCTGCTCCTGCACTCTGACCCCAACTTTCTCAGCTAGGAAATGCTGTAATGCATCTGTATTGATAATAAAGGCTACTTGTTGTTGTCCTTTGGCTGCTCCCTGTTTGGGGTCACCACCATGATTAACTCATTCGCATGTCCCTTTCCATTTTATGTGGGCTTGGGACTCAGTGGCTGGGTCAGTTCCCTGGAATTAAACCTGGGCCCCAGTGGTGAGAGCATGTGATCCTGACACTGGACTACATTTAAAACCAATATTAATGACTAAAATAAAAAGGTTGAAACCATCCATTGATTTCATTAATACCCACATGAGTACTGGCCTCCTGGCCTGTATGGACCCATGCTTTGGAAGTCCACAGATCTACCAACATTGGCTAATTTGTGAACTACTTATGTGTGTGATGGCTATAGTTGTTTCAAAGACTCAGTAAGTTTCCTCACTGGCTCTAAACAGCATTAAAACCCAGTTTCTGAAAAATGAACATTGTGGTGGTCTTATCTTTAAATGCATGTGGTTTACATAAGGATTACAAAAAACACAAAGACAATAAAGGGGAGACAAGACTAGTTAAGATAAAACAGCATTTAATAGATCTTCCAATCTTTCCAAAGAAAGTATCAAGAAACACATTGAAGAAAAACATTGTAGTTTTCAAATAATTATGCTAAAACAACATTTTAAAATTAATTAGCCAGTTTTCACAGGCTTACAATATGATTATTTCCATTTTATTTCTATGGAATGTTCAGTGAAACACTGTACCTGGTTAGAAAGGTTATAATGAAGGAAGAAGAGGTGACATTTTTGTGTCCGAAGGGATGTAGTAGTAGGTGGTGGTTGTTGTAGTAGGGGGGATGAGTGGTTGGATGAATGGTGTTTATAGTAGTGGGATGATATAGTGTTTGTAGTGGTAGGAAAAGTGGCGGCTGTAGTAGTTGCACTAATGGCGGGATGAGTGGTGGGACACGTTGTGGTTGTAATGCTGGAATGAGAGGAATTTCATTGGTAAAGCAAATTGTTATTGTAGCTATAGGACTAGTTGTGGTTGTATTGAAACGATGGTAAATGGAGTGGTAATTGAACTGGTAGGAAGAATGGTGGTTGTAGTAGTGAAATGAGTGGTGGTTGTACTAGTGGGATGAGTGGTGGTTATACTGGTGGGTGGAGTGGTGGGACGAGTAGAATAAATGCTGATTGTAGTTATAGAACTAGTATAATATTAGGGGTACAATATAATTAAAGTGACACACTATATATGGTTATCATGACGCATTAGGGTTTAAAAAGTACAGCTGATGAGGAAAAAGAGGCAAAATGACATACTAAAGTGGAAAAGTGAAGTCAGGGTTATGGAACGTTGATGAAAGAAAGAAGAAGCGGCATTGTGGGGTCTTGAGCGTTTAGAAGTAGTATGAATTGTAGGACGAGTGGTGATTGTAGTTGTGGTAGTGGTAGGACGATGGGTGGCTGTATTGGTGGGATGGGTGGTGGGACGAGTGAGGGTTGTAGTGGTGGGAAGGGTGGTGGGACGTGTGGTGGTTGTTTTGGTGGGATGAGTGGTGGTCGTATTGGTGGGATGGGTGGTGGGACGAGTGGGGCTTGTATTAGTGGTGTGCGTGGTGGTGGTGGTTGGACGAGTGGACGAATGGATAATTGGACTAGTTGTAGTAGGATGAGTGGTTGAGATGGTAGAACGAGTGGTTGCTGTAGTTGTGGTAGGAGTTGATCCTGATGTGACTGTATGGAGGCATAAGCGTTAGCATCCTTTAAATACGTTCATGATAATCCATATGTCAAAATGATCCTATGCACTTTAAGATAAATGATGCATCACACACGCTTACCTTCTGGGAATTTAGGTTTGAGTTTAAGGCCGTCTATTTCATTACTGCCTTTGATCGCTTTCGTGAACAGACTTTTGATCACATCAGCGTTGGTTTTATTTGCCTGGAACGTGAGTGTAGCCTTTACAAGCACGCTTCCAGCCTGATTACTAATGAAACAGAGAGAGGAGTAAAAAGTGGTTCATGTTTAAGCATGCATACAAAGTCATGTGACCTTTCAAAGTAAATACTAAGCATTTATTTAAATAAATATTATTGCAGCATGAGGAACTAGAGCGATACCTGAAGGTCATTGCTGATACTCCTCGATAAAACTTGTGTGTGTCACAAGTGACACAACCGTAGATGGAGTAGAGCTGCACAAGAAGAAGAGGTTTTGCAGAATAAGGTTTCTATCAGGTCGTTACAGCAATCCATCAATCTCAAGAAATTAATGAACTTAAATAAACTTAAAATACAGCTCAGATCATATTATGATCATAGTATAACAGCATTTTTAGCTGGCCTATGAAGCAGATCATATGTAACTAGCTAAAGTAGCTAACCGATAGTATTTGAAATTAGCTTTCTGCCAAAACGATTACAGATTGTAAGAGCAACAGGCTATAAATTCTGTTTGTTAGAGGTTTTGAAGCTGCTTTCTCCTGAAAAATGGAAAACGATTGGCAATCGACCGTTTTGCTTATTTACTCTGGATGATGATTGGCTAAAAGATAGAATGTTAATTAATCTAATGTCCAAATATTTTTTTTCCAAATATTACACAATCCTTTTACTATTTATTGTATTAATCACAATTATTAAAATATTTAAAATGATCAGGAACCAGTTTACCAATTAGCGTTGCTTTTTGCACAGACTTTTTCAAAACCAAAATGTAAAACTCACAGCGCCGCTAACTTTGGAGGACAAGATCTGATAATCAGCAGAAACAGTGTTGAGGAGAGAATCATTGTAGATCTGGTTGGTGATGCCAAAGGTTAACTCGCACTTGAATAAAGGAATCGGAGCCTCCTTATTTTTCCCAGATTCCCCCAAACTCGCACCTTCAAGAGAATCCACAGTGTGAAAAGTGCTTTATATGACAATAAACACCATTAGCATGCCACACACACTTGGATGTACAATATACAGAAAGTTGTAAGGAACATGTTATGATGACCTTGTCTTAAATCAGACCAAACAGCTGTCCTAATCGCTCTACTCACCTTTTCATGAGGTAAGGTTTAATAATAATAAAAACAAATGCGGTGAAAAGCAGTTAGCCTACAGTGGATGTGTATTGAACAGAATTGAATTTTAACCTTCAATTTTTACAACATTGCATGTAACAGTCAGCTTCAACAAGTGGAAACTCGGTATAACCAGATTTCTTACCTGACATGGCTAACACGATGATGCAGAGAACCGCCTGTTTGTATCCCATCATGAAGTGCTCCATCTGTCATTAATGGAAAACGATCTCGGTTTCAGGAGTCGGAGTGTGAGAGACGTAGAAACTGAAGTGATTTGTGATCTGAGCCTGGCTTTTATCACAGGGCCAGCTGATAAGCTTCAAGCCAGAGCCAGGGGTAGGTAATATTACCAGGAAAGCCTAAAGATGGTAGACAGGTAGAAGGAAGCTTTTAGATTGTATATTAGTCTGATTTGTAAACTGTAATCAAATTGTTTTTCTCTAAGCTGATTAACTAAACACTTTAGTTAATGGTCCAGATGTGTTCTTCTGGAAATATGTGTATATTTATATATAGCGGCAAATGTATAATTTATAGATTATCCAACCGATTGCTCCATTATAGCCGGTAAAATCTCCACATCAATACGCTGATCATTTATTTGTTCTGTGATAAATAAATTCAATTAGCATTAGCATTATGAGAGACAGAAACTCTTTACATTTCATTTCTCCCAACAGTCTAAACAGGTGTGTGTTAAATATATCAACTTTATTAAGGAAATCTTACATGCGTAGGTCCATAGACGATTTTTATACTTATAAACATTTTTCATCCTTTGTTTTATCTCTTGACTGTAAAGTAAGTACCATGAACCCTCTCCTTAAGTAATCTGACTAATTCTACAAACAGGCTGATGATTTTACCCTTATACACTCTTCGTATTTGACGCCAAATTTTGAACTACAGATCTATGTATAATGTATAAATAGCCAATCTGATATTAATATATGGATGATTAATCCTTAATTAATGTTTTCAAGGGCAGAAAAATTGCATTTTTCGGATTTTATATAACTAATTTTTAGAGAAAAACATCAACTACCACAAAATATCATGCCCTGTTTTACTTATAACAAGAAAACATAACAACCATAAAGATATAAATATATTCTTTGAATCTGATGTTAACAATATTCACCTGTTGGGATTTATTACATAACCATTTAGAATAGTTACAATCATTGAACAACCGTTGAACACTGTCCTCACTGCTACACTATATTATCAAAAGTTTTGGGACACCCCCTGTTTTTCAGGGGTTGGGCTCGGACTCTTAGTTCCAGTGATGGGGGTGACCCCTTCCTGTTCCAACATGACTGCACACCAGTGCACAAAGCAAGGTCCATAAAGACATGGATGAGTGAGGTTGGTGTGGAGGAACTTGACTGGCCTGCACGGAGTCCTGACCTCAACCCCATAGAACACCTTTGGGATGAATTATACTGTTCAACTGTGAGCCTATGAGGCTGTCACGTGATGATCGGGAGATGTTGTTACTAATCGTTTTTCATGTACAGTCAATACAAAATGAACGGACCATTCTCTGAGACGACTCGTTGTTCCCAAATCATATTAAAGATTCGTTCTAAATAAACAAATCATTCATGAATGACACATCACTACAAAGACATGGAGGTGAAGGTTGGAGTAGAAGAACTGGAGTGTCCTGCACAGAGCCCTGACTCTGACTCAACCCCACTGAACACCTTCGGAATGAACTGGAACTGGAGTCTCATGAACCTCCCAACATCAGAGTCTGATCTCATTAATGTTCTTGTAGCTGAATGGAGGAATGAATGAACACAAATCCACACAGCCTCACTCCAACATCTAGTGGAAAGCCTTCAGAGGAGAGAAGAGTAATGGAGGATCAACTCAGGGATTAATGGCCATGGTTTTGGTTGGGCACATTTTGATTGAGAGCAATGGTCAGGTCTTGAATACTTTCACCAATATAATGTACTTTGTCCTGAAAAGTTGTTTAAAGTGATAATATTGTGAAAAGACTAGAAAATTTAGATTATGTATATTAACAGAGTATTTTTCAAAGTAGTCTTTATTGGTTAGTAACATACAAGAAAACCAAAAATGGGTTCATTCATTCATTCATTCATTCATTCACACATTTATACATTCATCTTCAGGAACGAATTGATCCTGCTAGCTGCGGTGGATTTGTAGTCTATCCCAGAAACACTGGATCTGAAGAAACTTATCAGTCATTTACTCACTCTCCCAGAACTACTGTCAAACATGTGGTTATAGAAAACTAATCACCTCCTTCTGAACAATCATACTCACAGAATTAAACAGTGATTTGGTAATATAGCAATTATGACATGGTAAGTTGGGCATGAAGCATACAGAAACATTTATGTATCCATCCATTCATCCATCTATCCATCCACCCATCTATCCATCCATTCATCTATCCATCCATTCATCCATCCATTCAATTATCTTCAGTATTCCGAGCAGAAGCCTAAAAACACAGATTTGTTTATTATATTATTATATTAAATTAAAGATTTATTTATTAGAGACTAAAGGTGTGATTGTATAGATGTTATGGCGCCCCTAGTGGCAGGTTTACAAAGTTAAATAGAGTAGTTAACGAGGAAAAGCAGGCAGAATGAAGCACTGTAGCGGAGAAATGACGTCAGAGACATGGGGGTTTGGTTAAAGGAAGAGGCGGCGTTGTGGTGTTTAGTTGTGGGATGAGTTGCAGGGCGATCTGTGGGATGAGTTGCAGGGCGATCTGTGGGATGAGTTGCAGGGCGATCTGTGTGATGAGTTGCAGGGCGATCTGTGTGATGAGTTGCAGGGCGATCTGTGTGATGAGTTGCAGGGCGATCTGTGTGATGAGTTGCAGGGCGATCTGTGTGATGAGTTGCAGGGCGATCTGTGTGATGAGTTGCAGGGCGATCTGTGTGATGAGTTGCAGGGCGATCTGTGTGATGAGTTGCAGGGCGATCTGTGGGATGAGTTGCAGGGCGATCTGTAGTAGTCTTGTGTGGATGGGAAGTGCTGGTAGCAGGAGATTCAGGGCTTGCTAGCGCTATGACTGTGTGAAAAGTGGAATCACTGTTAATATTCCTCATTATGGTAAATAAAAAAGCTTACATTTTCCACTTGAGGTAAATCATGCTCACCCTGTGTGAATTTAGGGTTGAATTTAAGGCTGTTTTTTTCATCATTGGCATCAATGGCTTTCAGAAACAGGTCTTTGATCACATCAGCGTCGGTCTGTGTTGTCCGGAACACGAGCATGGCGTTTACAAGCACGCTTCCAGCTTCATTACTAAAGGAATGGAAAGAGAAGTAATAATTAGTGATGTTTATTACAGTCACTTTTTTATTACAAAGCTCAGGCTTGGTGTTTAGAAATGCTTGCGCTTATGAAGTCCTGTGTCCTTTTAAAATAAATACTCTTACAACATGAGGAACTAAAGTGATGTACCTGAAGGTCATCTCTGATACTTTTTGATAAATCGAATGTGTGGAACAGGAAGCACAGCCGTAAATGGAGTTGAGCTGAAAGAAGAATCACAGACTCACATTTAGAGACGTGGGGGAGGTTTAATAAATGAAAAATAAAAAAAAAGAAAGCAAATGGATTGGTTTGTAATCTTTAAGGCAGGAGTCTACATCATTAAGTAGATCATTAAAATCCAGATGTTTGGATTCAGTACTATATTCTGCTATTGTAACTACTACTGCTACTACTACTACTACTACTACTACTAATAATAATAATAATAATAATGGCAATAATAATAATAGTAGGAAGAATGATGGTGATGATGATGATGATGATGAGACACACTGTAGCTGAAATTTCTGTACAATCAAGTAGCATAAAATTAAATGCTTAAAATTTATGTAGCTGAATATGCAAAGATTAAATAAAAATAGGGGAGAAATTGGCAAATTTGTTATATACAGATATAGAATATGAATGATAAATGTCTAAAAACATAGAAAACAAAACATACATACAGCTTAAACAGTCTAATACAACATATCTATCTATATATCTATCTAACATCTATCTATCTATCTATCTATCTATCTATCTATCTATCTATCTATCTATCTATCTATCTATCTATCTATCTGTCTGTCTGTCTGTCTGGATCTACTTGAACAATTCCCTGACAGACCACCAGAGGGAGTGCTGGCAGGTGTATTGCTGTACCTTGTTGAGTGTCACGTGGTTATGTCACGTGTCTTGTCACTTGTTTCCAATTACTCCTAATGTCTTGTTTTGTTTATCGGTTTCTTTCTGTTTGTCTGTCTGTCTGACTCCTTCTTTCTTTTCTGTCTGTCTGTCTGTCTTTCTTTTCTTCCTTGTATTTCTTGTCTTTCTTTCTTTATGTACCAGTGACAGAAGACCACCAACACTGGAAAATTAATTTAAAATGACTGAAGTAGTCACAATAATCAGTAATGCAATTAGTGTGTGTGTGTGTGTGTGTGTGTTGGGGTGAGACTCACAGTTGTGTTAACTTGTGAGAACAAGAGCTTGTAATCAGGAGAGTCAGGTTTGAGTAGAGAGTCGTTGTAGATGTGGTTGATGATGTCCAGGGTGAGCTGGAAGGTCTTTGGAGCGTCCTCAGATTTGACTGAACCTGCAGAAGAAGCAGCAGTGAACTGATGAGTAAACTCAGAGGAGATAAAGACACACAGATGATCATCTTCTCCTTTAACGATTTACATTTTGAATGATTTATGAGCTAAAACTGTACATTTTAACTCCTTAGTTTTTGGGAGGAAACGAGGGTATAAGGTAACTTCCAAAGAATTGGAACTTAACCCTATATTATTTTTACAGAGATCAACTGAAACATATCTAGAAATCATTTATTTTGTAACGTTATTAATCGAGTGTCATAATAAATCAGATAAAAAAAAGATAAGGCCTTACTGTTGCCTAGCAACACAGCACTCGAGTACACAGGTAGGACAAATAAAGGAGGTAGGATATTCCTCTATTATTTCCAACTACAAGATTCAGACAAGTTTAGTTTATTCTATAATAAAAGTGTTTTCACACAACAACATGCGCCACATAAATACATCAAATAACACGAATCAACGTGGAGAGAATAAAATCTGAGAATCTGAAACCAGAAGCTGAAGAGAAACTAAATCAAATAATAATTCATCTTAAAAATATTTTAATAATCTGATATATTATGGCAAGACTGATAAATTCATACATAACATGTTTTCTATAAAATAAAAAATTGATACATAGTTAATAAATAATAATTAATAAATAGGAAAAAATATTATATATTAATTTAATAATAATAATAATAATAATAATAATAATAATAATAATAATAATAATAATAATAGTAAATAAATAGGACATTATTCAGCTTGTATTTCCTCACATTGTTCTCTGAGTTGGGAAAAAAAAAAGGTTTTAACTGTATTGTAACACTGAGGAACATAAACCTCCCTTTACTGGATAAACTGAAGGCAGTTTAGAGTCGTGTTCGAATTTTTTCCTGCTATATTTGTTTGTATTTTATTATTAATTGTTGTGTCTTTTGCTCCCTTCTTAAGCCTGGTCACTCTTGTAAAAGAGATTTAATTATAATATTTTGGTTTTTATCCTGGTTAAATAAATACTGCTTACTAACTAACACTTTATTATAATCTCCACAAATAATACAACTTTTAATTTTATTTATTGAATTTAGCTCAAACCATTGATTTGTGAAATTTGTGAAATAATTCACAAAATGATGAAACACTTCCATAAGAGGGAGGAGTTTCGCTGTGATCGATACTATAAACAATTTTCTCATGACACAATGTTTTTGTTAAAATAAATGGGTTTAAATCCTTGAATCTTCAATAATCCCTGTTGTTTATTGCAGATAGATAGATAGATAGATAGATAGATAGATAGATAGATAGATAGATAGATAGATAGATAGATAGATAGATAGATAGATAGATAGATAGATAGATAGATGTTATATACTGAATATATATATATATGTACAGTATATATGTAGAGAGAGAGATAGTAGTAGATTGTCTCCTGACTTTTCATAATATTTCTATACTTTATTAATACAGTGTTTTTCATTAATACTTAGTTAATACTCTTTATTATTAGCACCATTATTGGCTATAGTGTCTCATAAGCCATCAATACGTATCTCTGATGTGCTAATAATTTGCTCGAATGATTTGCACTGGAAGTATTGATATATCACAGATTAGTATTTTTTTTTTGTTAGCGAGTCATGTTCCGGTTCTGAAAACAGGAATTAATAAAATACTGTCGTTTAAATAAAAGTTTCATTTGAAAAAAGAAGCAAACTAAACACTGAGTCGAAGTTGATTTTGCTGTTAGAGATGATGTGCAGGAGTCGTTTCGAGCGATCTAATATGGCTGACAAATTCCGGTAAAACTCAGGTTTCTTACCCGACATGGCTAACACGACGACGCAGAGAGCCGTCCATGAGTACCGCATCATGTAGACCTCCATCCGGATGAAACGTCGAATAACCGAGTGGTGGAGAGGAAGAGAAATGTTCTCAGGAATGGATGTGATGTGTCAGAGCTCAGCTCAGTGCTACGATGAAGGAAAGTGATGTAGAGAGGCTGATGACTGAAGTCTATAAGAGTGGCAGATAAGCAAAGGAGAGTGATTACACATACAAAAGGGCTCAGGGTGTGGTTACGGACAACAGGATTTTCTCGAGTGTGTAAATCTGATTTGTGAACTAGCATCACGGCTAGTTTATGCCAACAATCTTCTTCTTTTTCTTGTAAATATGTCTGATCGTTATTCCTGAGTGCAGGAGGTGTGTATGGCTCCACTACCTTTAGCTCACATTTATTTGTCGTGAAATAATGCTGAATTTTTTTCAGCATATCTGGGTTTCCTCTGGCGTCTCAAAATAATGAGAATACTGTGTGTGTGGGAAACATTGCCTATTCCCACCTCAACATCTGGCACTCCTGGGATTGATTGGGATCAACTGACCAGGATAAAGATAATTAAACATCACGGTGTTACCTTAACAGAAGAAAAAGTTAACACTTCTATTATCATTTCTATCAATCTGGACATTCATTTTAGACTCAGCCGGGATGCAGGTCGTCTCAGGCCTAACGTTTGACATAAGGTTTTTGGCAACACTTTAAATTATTGCTTGATACTTAATAGGTAACTAAGCAGGGATAAAAATAATAGTTCAGCAATAACTCATACGTCAAACCGTTCAACGTTTCCCCGAAACAGAAACTCAAAAACATTTCCTTGAGATGCTCACTACATTATAGCATTAAAAAAACCCAGAAATCTAGAAACTCCAATCTAGACTTGATGTACTTTATATCTTTTGTTATTTTTAAATGTGACAGTGTAATAAACCTACATTTAAAAAAAAACAAACACACACACACACACACACACATATATATATATATTCATTATAATTGATAATTAGCATTAATAAATAGCAAAAATAAAAAAAGTCAGAATCATATAATATATATATATATATATATATATATATATATATATATATATATATATATATATATATATATATATTTAATTAACAATTAACATTAATAAATAGCAAAAATAATTTTAAAAATGTCAATCATAATGTGTAAATTATTATTTTTTAATTATAATTAATAATTAGCATTAATAAATAGCAAAAAGAATTTTAAAAATGTCAGAATCATAATGTGTAAATTAATTTAAAAATATATATATTTAATTAACAATTAGCATTAATAAATAGCAAAAATAATTTTTAAAATGTCAGACTCATAATGTGTAAAAAATGTTTTTAATTATATTTAATAATTAGCATTAATAAATAGCAAAAATAATTTTTAAAATGTCAGACTCATAATGTGTAAAAAATGTTTTTAATTATATTTAATAATTAGCATTAATAAATAGCAAAAATAATTTTTAAAATGTCAGACTCATAATGTGTAAAAAATGTTTTTAATTATATTTAATAATTAGCATTAATAAATAGCAAAAATAATTTTTAAAATGTCAGACTCATAATGTGTAAAAAATGTTTTTAATTATATTTAATAATTATCATTAATAAATAGCAAAAATAATTTTTAAAATGTCAGACTCATAATGTGTAAAAAATATTTTTAATTATATTTAATAATTAGCATTAATAAATAGCAAAAATAATTTTTAAAATGTTAGAATCATAATGTGTGAATTATTTTTTTTTTTTTTAAACCAAGAAACTTTACATATTTCCGTATGGAAATGTTTAATGTTCATTTTTTATTATTATATTTCGAAAGCATAGTTGTTCTCATGAGATATAAAGTGTAGTCATCACTGCTGCTCTAATCATTACCTGCTAAATAATTAACCAGGCTTCTTTTGTGCTTCATAATGTTGACATATGTGTTAACCGTGCACCAGTCATTTACTGCCTGGACATTTCCCCATCAACAGAACAGATTTCTGACCCCTTTAAAGTCCGAACCTTACCCTTAAAACTTCCAGCGTTCTTTCAGCTTAAGGCTCTAGCCACTTTATTACATTTTCCCTTCTTTAATCCTCTCTCTATCCTTCAGGATAAACAGAAAGCCGAGCCCTGATGGAGCGGTGACTCAGAGTGGGAGGGAAAGCCTGGTCATTGCTTTGACATCACTGAGCTGTTGTGTGTTTGAGGAATGAGATTTTAAATTCTATTTAAATATTTGTCCTGAGTGTGTGTGTGTGTGTGTGTGAGCTGTATGATTACGTCCAGTGTTTGTGGTGTATCTACCCTACACACACGTCCTCTGGGATTTAGCTGAAGAGAAGTCAAACTGTTTCCTTTTGAGTCTGGTTCCTCTCAAGCTTTCTTCCATCTTAAATCAACACCATCCATCCATCCACTCATCCATCCATCCATCTATTCATCCATCCATCGATCCCTCCATCCATCCATCCATACATACATCCATTCATCAATCCTTTACCTAGCACATGGTGTTGATTAGCGTGGCTCCTCCGAAGTCAAGGGTTGGTTCCCATCTCCGTTCTGTGGGGGCTCGTCCTGACTATCCCCAGACGAGTCCCCAGAGCGATGACTGAATTGTCTTTTGATTTCACTTTTTGAGAAGAAGTCAGATTTGCGTTGCTGCCGCTGCCTCCGAGCTGATATCAGGGAAGAATATATAAACTCTGAAGGGTTTGAGACAGACAGGGGGTTCATGAATGACTGTATGTGCAATAAAAGGCATCATCTATGGGTAACAAAAAGAAATTGCCATCAGAGGTGTCAGAGGTGGTGTTAGAGGTCACTACAGGTGACTGACAGAGTTTCTGTGCTCAACACATTACTTATTCAATCAAAACAAAGAATTCCTTGATCTTGAACAAACTATATTGTGGTCATACCGATCAGCCATAACATGACCAGTGAGAGG
>NC_080721.1:11443549-11493549 GCF_019097595.1 Hemibagrus wyckioides | reverse complement strand
GCGGAGCCCATGACTTGCTGGGTCAGGGCTGTTTTAGGCAGGTGGTCATAATGGTATGACCGATCGGATGGATGGATGGATGGATGGATGGATGGATGGATGGATGGATGGATAGATAGATAGAGAGATAGACAGACAATTCTGCACATTCATCATGATATTATTTTGCAGAGTGTGCAGTGACACTGTGTAAAGATCTGTTGTGTAATGAGTAAGCAGTGGAGGAATTTGCAATATCAGTTAATCATCACTGACTCATTGTAGAGTCAGCTCGACTGTTCCACCATCTCTCAGGATAAGAGGTAGTTAAACATCAAGACTCTCTTTCTCTGTTCTGGCACCGAGGTGGTGGAATGAACGTCCCCTAGACGTCCAAACAGCTGAGTCACTGACCGTCTTCAAGTGATGAGTGAAGACCTACCTCTTTGTTCAAAGCACTTTTGTACATCGCTCTGGATAAAAGAGTCAGAAATGGTAGAAATGTAAACATCTGATTAGAGTGGGAAAAGAGCGGCTTCTTGTAGCTTTCCACATTACAGCGAAGCTGCTGAAGTCTGCTCTGGGGTTTGGACAGCATGGGATGGATGGAGAATTTTGCAGTCAGGAACAAAGACAGTTTTCCTGATTTGCTTATTCGGCTATCTTGTGTAAACTCTAAAGGTAACCGTGTGAAATTCTGAGGATTTGTGAAGAGCCACAGTCACAGAGATGACACTCTTCCGTCATTCTTAAGTCTAAAATCTGAACATTGACTTCAAATCATTTTATCTATATTTATGTATTTTATTTTATTTTATTGATTTTAGTTTTGTCCACCTTTACACACACTGACATATATAAATGATTTTATTTATTCTTATTATTTTATAGATTTTTGGTCACCTTTAAACACACACACACTCCATTGAAAGACTCTTCCTCAATTCCGATTCCTTTTCCAAGGGTGCCAATATTTTTGAACCTCCGGCTCTAGATCTAACCCTACATAGAGATTTCAGTGAAGCAGATAATCTAGAGTTTGGGCTGTATAAATATCACCAGGTTGAACAGAGTTGAAAGTAATATATTTGGTGTAATCCCCAGGTTTCCATGCGAACACACACCCCGACAAATGCAGCAGCTAGCAGAAGGTGCAGCAGGTTATTGACGTAAGCCCGCGCAGATTAAATCTCCAGCATAATTTATATATCGAGGATCAAACAAAGCTGCCGGAGTGTCATGAATCAGGCTTACACACATTACTACAATATCCAGCAGCTTTAGGCTTTTGTGTTATTGTTAACCACACCTGCTTCTGTACGGAGTGGACGTCCTGATAAGCCAGGAAATTTTCCTATGATTAATCACACTGCTGTTTTTTTTTTTGTTTGTTTGTTTTCGTTTTGTTTGTTTAATCAGACTCTTATAGACTCAGGAGCCTCCGTGTGTCTCCTCACTTCATTCTGACACCAAGCCGCGCGCCAACACGTCCAATACTAGACGTATTTTATTTCATTTTTCACGTATCTTCAGAATGGAAGTCCCTATGAAGTACCGGTGGTGCACATGGACGGCTCTCTGCATCGCTGTGTTAATGATGACAGGTAAGAAATATAAATAACATTTTTTTGGACGGTTTTGTAAACTTTTCCTCAATGCAAACAACTTTCTTTACATTACAAACATTTCTCTAGTGAAAATCCTTTTCTTAAAGTTGAACCACGGATATGTGCACGAAATACTTTTGTAAACATTTACACACTTTAATGCTTGAGAAATGTCAGTGTACCGTCTACATTTCATCCTGTTACACTAAACCTGTTAGGATCTTAGGGGTCATATGGGTCCAGACGCTCTTTCTTATTATTTTTCTCTTTTTGTTTGAATTACGATACTTTTCCTTCTTTCTTTATTTTATTTATAATATCATATTAATTACATTTATTTTATTTTATTTATTTTATTATTCAAATTTAAAAAAAAAATATTCCTTGCTTTCTTTATTTTATTTATATAATTGCATTTAATTATTTATTTTTTTTAATAATTTTCTTTTATTTCGATTTATTTAATTTTGTTTGTATTTTCATTTACTTTCTACCATCTTAAGTACAAATAAATATCAGGAAAATTAGAAAATAAATAAAATAGTGTGTTTTATTTGAATAATAAATTTGTTTGGTTTGGATTTATGGATTTTGACAAAAAAAATTGAAAGAAAGAAAGAAAGACTTATTGTATATGATTGTGACTTTATATGACTTTTTTATAACATTTTTTTTTATTAAACATGTATACTCCTGAACCCTAGATGATTTTTCTGAACTGAAATATATTAAGATAAAGTTATCATGTTTTTTAAAAAAAATCCAATGTCTAAAAGCGTATTTTTTAGTGACAATTACATTTAATTGACCAAAAAAATGACCATGAAAGCTGTGTTGATTTTTTTATTCAGATGACCTACAACTGTTTTTGCAGCTTTGTTTATTAACCCTGGCTCTTTATGTACATAAGATTATACATTTCTAAACCATTTAATATCGTAGACAGGAAAAAAAAAAACTATCTAGAGAAAGCCCTGTTTTTTCAGCTGTATTGATATCTGCTGTCCTGATGGAGCATTCAGTTATGAAGTTTAATACTGTTTAACTCTGCAGCCTCGATTCAAGGTGCAGATACGAATGAACCCCAGAATTTTGCTCTGGATTCAATGGGTTATTACTTCTCCATTGAGATCATGAACCGCATCTACAACGATTCGCTCCTGGACCCTGAATCTGCTGACTATAAGAAGATGCATGGAGAAGTTAGCACCGCAGTGAGTTTTTACTTCAGACTTAAAGCTAAACGCTGGTTTATCATTGTGTCTCTGATACATTTCTTTCTCTCCTTACAAATAGCTCTTGCCTTCAGCTTTTGTCTTTTTTTTATATATATATTTTCATGAAATAAAGAAATAGACTTTAAACTCTTAAACTGAATATTTTAATAAATAAGTAACATCAGATGTATGTTTGTATATATCTATTAGTGGGAGATAAAATCCAAATCTTCCTTTATAGAAATAAAGCTGCATATGATATTATTCCTGAAGACCCTGCTTCTTTTACCCCCAGCTCCACTCCGTGTACGGCTGCGACAGCTGTCCAACTGGACCAGATTACAAAGGTGTGCAAGCCATGAATTTCAGGTACGACATTACACTACTAAATGCAGTAACAGCAGTTTACTAACGATTATAATAATCACCTCTAATGATGAGTTCTGTCTTTAATTCCTAACAGAAAGGGCTCGGTGATCGCAGAGTCCACCATTATGTTCAGCGGGACCATGACTAATACTGCCGTAGTAAAGTTCCTTTTTATGGGTGCTCTTGCCAACAATCCTGAAATTAATGGCCTTCAAATCAACCCTGAGTCTATAAGTGGTAAGCATGCACAAAACACACACACACACACACACACACACATACACACACACACACACACAATTTTTAAATGATCAAAAAGTGTCTGTTTTCACAATGTGACAAACCCTCTCTCCACAGACTCATATGTAACAACCACAAAAGCACCAAGAACAACCTCCACTACAACCAAGACTACAACATCACCAACAACTACTACAACAACCACGACACCAACAACAACCACCACAACAACCACAACAACCACCACAACAACCACAACAACCACCACACCAACCACTACTACACAAACAACCACCACAGCTACCACGCCAACCACCATGCCAACCACCACGCCAACCACTACGCCAACTACCACGCCAACCACCACACCAACTACCACACCAACTACCACGCCAACCACCACACCAACTACCACACCAAGCACCACACCAACTACCATGCCAACCACCACACCAACTACCACGCCAACCACCACACCAACTACCACACCAACTACCACGCCAACCAGCACACCAACTACCACACCAACTACCACGCCAACCACCACACCAACTACCACGCCAACCACCACACCAACTACCACACCAAGCTCCACGCCAACTACCATGCCAACCACCACACCAACTACCACACCAACTACCACGCCAACCACCACACCAACTACCACACCAACTACCACGCCAACCAGCACACCAACTACCACACCAACTACCACGCCAACCACTATGCCAACCACCACACCAACCACCACACCAACTACCACACCAAGCTCCACGCCAACTACCATGCCAACCACCACACCAACTACCACACGAACTACCACGCCAACCACCACACCAACTACCACCCCGACCTCCACGCCAACTACCACGCCAACCACCACACCAACTACCACCCCGACCTCCACGCCAACTACCACGCCAACTACCACACCAACTACCACCCCGACCTCCACACCAACTACCACGCCAACCACCACACCAACTACCACCCCGACCTCCACGCCAACTACCACGCCAACTACCATGCCAACCACCACACCAACCACCACACCAACTACCACACCAAGTACCACACCAACAACAACAACAACAACAACATCTACCACAACACCTAAAACAACTACAGAAACTAGCACAGAAAGCTCTAAGGCTCCAATTCTACCCCCAACAAAACATCCAGAACACACTGCCTCTTCCTCCTCCTCCTCCTCCACCACCACCACCACCAAGTCCAAAAGCAGCCCTGAGACCCACACTGGTCAAAATTTTAACAACACGGAACCTGTTCTCATAACCAGCAACCCGCCATCTAACCATGATGATGGAGTCCCTGGCTGGGCTATCGCTTTACTCGTGCTGGCCTCCATCGCCATCCTGCTCCTCATCATCATAATCATCATCCTGGTAAGAATTCCATTAGAGTCATTTTATTTCCTGTAAATACAACTTGTGTAAGAGCATTAGTAACGATGAAGACCGAAAGAAATCTCAGTGATTAACAACCAGCACAACTTCAACAGCTCCAGAGATTACTGACATTCTTTACTGACATACTTTTACCTTAATACCTTTAATTAATTCATGTTTTCTGTGTTTCCTCAGCTGGTAAGATGGTGCTGTGTGGATAACAACGATGACGTTCGCTCTCTGCCACCGCAGGAACACACTCCATACATGAGAACCACCTTCAGAGAGCCGCTCTCTGTTCCAGCGTACAGTCCTCACACACCACAAAAGAGCCTCTATCCTTTCGTAAGAGCTCCTCTTTATACTCTCTGCTCTCATTTTGCATATAGCACATATAATAAAACACCAACATCAAATACTAATAACTTCACCAATACACCAAATTATCTAGTAGGTCTGCATAAAGATGTCTAAAACCTGTGTGATAAATTGAATGCATTAGATGTCCTTGCTAAGTGGACAATCACTACCACACCAACAACAATCACCACAACACCAACAACCACCAGTACACCCACAACCACCACCACAAACAACAACCACACCAACACCAACACCCACCACAATACCAATCACAACACTAACAACCACCACACCAACCACCACCACAACAGCACCACCAACACCCACTACAATGGCAACCACAACACCATCAAAAACCACACCAACCACCTCAACACCAACAAAAACACCAGTACACTAACAACCACCAAAACACCACCAACAACAACCACACCAAACACCCACTACACCAACAAAAACCACCAGTACACCAACAACACCCACCACAATACCAACCACAACACTAACAACCACATCCACCACAACACCACCAACAACTAGTACACCAAAACTACCACAACACCAACAACCACTTTAGTGCTGTTTAGTGTTTTCTGCATGAAGATGCCTAAACCTTGCTAAGTGTGGCACAGTGAATGCATAAAGATATCCTTACTAATGGACAACCACTACCACAATACTACCACACTACAACAACAACCACAATAATCACCACACTAACAACCAACACCACACCAACAACATCCACCACCACACCAACAACCACCACCACAACAGAAACACCTACTACAACAAGCACCACACCACCAACAACCACCACAACACCAACAACCACCACCACAAAAGCAGTGTTGTTTATTATAATCTCTTATTAGGTCTGCATTAAATTCAACTAGCTAGGACCTCACTAGGTGTGACACAGTGAACGTCAGACTTAAATATCTAGGTACTGTATTGAAACGGATCCTAATCCTAATCATTTCAATTTGTAAACAGAATATATAGTGCTTCTGTGCTGCAGTCAGAATGAAAGCTTTGAATGATAAAATCACATGATGAAATAAAATCTTATTAACCTTACCATTTTAGAACAAACTTATTTCTGTTTTCTCAATAATGTAGAATCTACACAATGACTAATGAGATATTTCTGTCTTTCCGTCGTGTCTTCACCAGGAGGATCTAACTCAAAGCCCCAAACCTAAACCTAACCGAACAGGGACATACGTCGTGAACCCCGAGAGATGATGAAGTAAAGCAGCAACGCTGTGTGTGAGGTATGTCATGAACAAAATGTTACTGTTTTCTAAGCTATAAGTCCTAGTCTATAGCTAGCACTGAAACTTAAACTGAAATTAGTGGAGAGCATGCTCACCTTTTTGCAAAAGGAAAAAGAAAACTAAGGCTCAGATAAAAATAGAAAGGGTTAGGGTTAGACAAAACAACAAAACTTTCTGATCAAGGACTAGACATAACAAGCGCACACGTTTTGGGGTATAAACCAATAATAATGTGAAAAGCTGAGGCAGGAACAAAAGAGAAATCAAAACAACTTTTAAAAATAAAACAAAAATAACTTTCGTCGACATGGAAACTGTAGCTTGAAATAAGTTGTTAGTGGAAATGCTACACCAGCATTTACCTGTTAGCTTGGTGCTAATATAATGAAATAAGAAATACAACAGAACCTCGGCATACGAACGTTCTCCACAAATGTTCGCTTTAAGAATTGGAATTTTGCTAAATAAATTTGCATCGGCATGTGAAGCAATTTTTGGAATACGAACCGAACGGAACACCGGCTAAGTTGCGCATACGTCTGGGAGCCGTTCAAAATGTGTTTGCTTCAGTGTAAAAGCCAAGCGAAGCGAGTTTACAGTTTATTTTATGCTTATTTCACATTTGACTATATTTACATGTCTTATGAAAGTTTTGATTGTTTTTTTATATGCAAAAATACCATAGGATGATTGTCTGGTACTGTGGTATAATTGGTAAGGGTGCCAGGGTTTCCATATCCCAAGAGGAATCATACATTAAGGTTAAGTGAGCTTTAATGTCTATTTATTTAAGATTTTTATTCATTTACATGACTTTTCTAAATATTTTGATCTTTTCTATAAGAAAAACTATGATTATAGTGTTGGAAATTGGTAATAATGGTAGCATATTTGAGTGGAACGGATTATCTGCATTATTTCTTATGGGAAAATTTGTATCGCAATACAAATTTTCACCTTAACAACTCGAACCAGAACCAATTAAATTTGTATGCTGAGGTATCAGTTCATATTAAATTACAGAGTAAAGGGTACAGGGTCAAACCTGCAGCACAGATTTGTTTTATTTAATAGTCTGGGATATATTTTGTACACTTTTCTGGCATAGAAACAGACTATAAATAGACACACTTCACACTTCTCTGCACTGATTTCCCGCAAAACTTTGTTAAGACTGCAACCCAGTGAGGCTTTTTGTTAATAACATGATATATTCACTGGTTGAAAGAAAAGCTCAAATTTAAAGATTTTGCATGAAGCACAATAAAAGATCGTCTTAAGTAAAGCTTAAAGCATCCATAGTGTAGTGTAGCTAGTGCTCTGGCTTGCGAGACTTGAAAAGCAACACTGACAAGCCTTAAGCAGTCTCTTCTGCTCCAAGTGTATAATGATATTTTCAAGGCAGAACAAACATTGGAGAGAATATTGATGCATTAATATCACAATACTAAAGTGTTCCTCCCTTCATAACAATGAACAAAGGCGCTAAAGGAAAACACGAGGCTCCTTCATGCTTCGGTGCTTCAGCTGAGAAAGCTATTGAAGGCATTGTGTATGAAGTCTTTTCACTCTGAGCAAACATTAAACTAAGCGCCGCATTCATCGACGTCTTTGCTTGGGTTTGTATAACACTCGTCCGCTAATGTTATACAAACTTTCTTCAACGTAGTCAAACAGGCTGTGGTTGACTCGCAGTCAGTGGGGATTAGTGAGAGTGGTATTAATTCTTTACATCCGTGACAAATTGATCCTTCAGCACATGCGGCGTAAGACTGATTCAGAGGCATTACAGGGAGTGGCTCGCGTTACGCAACGGATTGCGTGCTGCAACACTAAACACTGGACCACTGCGTTTACTCCACTGGCAGCTTTTATTTTTACAAATTCACTTGGAGCACAGAGCTGAGGCGAGGCTAGTTAACTCATCCATTACAATCCTACTATGCTAAAGTATCTCTACTGTTTACACGACTCTTTTTGTGGATTTATACTCAATATTTACAATAACATTAAAAAGTTAAAGCTTTACCCCTAACCCTGGAGGCTCCTTCCATAAATACTCCAGAAATAATTATCTCAGAAATTTCAGAAAGCATCACCGCATCCACAACCTTTTTAAATCCGTGACGTATCCGCTGTACATATTGTTACTACGGAAACGGCGACATATTAGAAAAAGCACATTAATATAAACCCGTGATTTGCTATCAGAACTTCTGTCAGAGCTGCTGTGATGGTCAATCAATCAAAACTCACCCTTTCACTCTCATAAAAAAAAAAAATTAATGATATAATGATTTGTCCCATTAGCTAAAGGATCAGCAGATTTATGGATCTATAAATAAAGCCATAAGCTTATTTATATTTCCAGCACGTTGTACGGTCACACCTTTGGCTGACACATCCTCACCCTGTTACTCCGTCAGCATGTATGGGTGAGATATTAAGCTGGGGAAGGGCTTATGCAATCAAAGCTCACTCCTATACGATTCGACAAAGTCCAAATGTCCACAACTGACTCGTGATGGTCACTCGAGCTAGCAGGCGATTCTTACACAGAATTTTACTGGTTGAAGATCAGATCTGAGCTGCTTTTTAGATGAACAAGCACTTGGGGCATCTCAGAGAGCAGACGTGGGTTGAGATCAGCATTTACTTTAAAGATACAATGATTTTTGGTTTTCTGGAACTTTTCTATGAATATATCATCCCAAGTAGACTAGAGAAAAACAGAAATCCTTATAAAACACTACAAATTCTTGAGTGTCTACTTTCGTATGAGCTTCATATTAGAGACATGACAAAGACACTCAATCATCATCATGGACACGAGATAAACTGGAGGATGTTTTGGCTCTGGACAATGATCTCTAGCTAACTAAAATAACTAAAAATACTAGACTACAATTTTTTGGGACCACATAAGCATTTTAACCATTTCTGAGGTCTGTGATTTTATCCTCTACATAACATGTCCTCATTAACCCGAGTGTTTCCCAGTGCTAACAACAGTTCTGATGGTGTTCTGTTCGCTCTTACAGATTTCGAAGGCGATGATAAAGTGTGCTTGTGGATCCTTGCGGACCGAAACCCGGCGTGCTCATGACGTCCGCTTCTCAACAAAACTAACGTGTATCATGATCTCAGGAATATTTAGAAGTATTATTATTAGTCAGGAATATGAAAATGGGTGTCATACTATTTATTACTCATGTATTTAGACTGTTTCTAAAGCTAACTCTTTAATCTCAGCCGTTCTGACCGGATCTGATCCGCAGCCAGGATTCACCTTTAACCTTTAAGGTTCTCTCCCTCTCTGGGAAAAAAAAAACAACAAAAGCTATAAATGGCAGGGTTCATTATTAAAGATAGTATCATATATTTTTTTTGCATTTATTATACAATATCATGACTTTGTAAAACTAATAATTATAAATAATTACTGTAAAAACAAATCTAAAATATATGTTTTATATTGTGTTAACATTTTAATGGTTTTAGGGAAAATAAATAAAGTTTATTTCAATAACTATGTTGTGGATTGGAATTTTATTTTATTAAATTTCTGGAATATGATTTTTGTATGATTTATGGGATATATATACATATACATATACATATACATATACATATATATATATATATATATATATATATATATATATATATATATATATATATATTTGTATATATATTTGTATATATATATGAAAATCATGTCCTGAAATTTCGGGTCAGAAAATATCTGAAACTATTTCTGCCCTCACTTAAAGGAATCAGGAATGTTTTAATGTACAGGGTATCAGTGGATTAATGCCCATTCAATTTGACATTACGCATCACGCCCTTTTGTGTTCTTACCTCTGTACCAGGGCTAAGCTCGAACCCCTCCCTTACACTGAAGAGTCATTTAGAAATCCGACTCTTTAAAATGAATCAGGAGAATCGCTTTCCAAAAAAATGAATGAATTCAAAGTCATTCACCTTTCCATCAGTGTTTTTAGGTCATTCAGGATAAACATTATTGTACTTGAATCATTATAATAATTAGTAGATTTTTTTTTGTGTATTTAAACAATTGATAAATATCATATGACGTGTTGTTCTATAATGATCTTTTGTTTGCTCACCACTTGTTAATCTCTCCAAATAATAAATATTAAAAATAAACTCCATCATTACAGACAGAATGATGGCATGAGACTGTGGTCAGGGTTACAGGCTGCACAACGTTTCTGGAATTCTCTTCAAAATATGAGTTCAATTCATTAAAAAAAATATAAGTTGATTCAAATCGTGAATCGTGAATCGTGAATCCCGTCTCAGGTGACCGCAGATGGCATCGATCGCTTTACCTGAATGAACATTATCAGCTACTATAAACACATTTATGATGCATTTAGTGATAAAGTTTGTTTACTGTAGAGCCACGCAATGAACTCGAGAACACAATGAAAAGTAAAAGGTTAAGCAGACAATGCTAGGTGTAACCAAACAATATCCGAGTGTTACCAAGGTAATATCTCTCCCAAATTAAATTACAGTGAAACTCTGCAGCTGCACTGCATTAATACCCTCCATCATATCACATCCATATAATCACAGATATTTTAACTTCTATTATTTTCATGAGACTTGTACTGTATTGCACCAAACATTATGACCACCTGCCTAATATAGTGTTAGTCCCCCTTTTGCTGCTGAAACAGCCCTGACCCATCGAGGCATGGACTCCACTAGATCCCTGAAGGTGTGCTGTGGGATCTGGCAGCAAGATGTTAGCGGTAGATCCTTTAAGTCCTATAAGTTGCGAGGTGAGGCCTCCATGGATCGGACTTGTTTGTCCAGCACATCCCACAGATGCTGGATTGGATTGAGATCTGGGAAACCTCAAACTCATTGTTGTGTTCATCTGAACCATTTCTGCTTTGTGGCACGGCGCATTATCCTGCTGAAAGAGGCCACAGCCATCAGGGAATACCGTTTCCGTGAAAGGGTGTACATGGTCTGTAACAATACGTACGTGTCAAAGTAACATCCACATGGACGGCAGGACACAAGGTACGCTAAGCAACTAGCTATACTATTATAATGGTTTCACACTGTATACATACAGCACTGTGATGTGGAGTTAACACTGGAGCTGATCCTGATTCAGAGCAGAGTTTTATAAACCCTGGGGGAAAAGACGTGCTTCATAAGACCGCTTCTGAATTACGCATGTGAAATGTTTCTTTACCCCGAGGGTAAACGTGGGGTTTAGAGAGACAAGAACCCAGGGTTAAGTGCAGTGTGTATGAAAAGTGAGAGTTCCTGCCATTTCTCTAATAACAATCCTATCTAACTGAAAAATTTGTAATGATAAGCTATCTAAAGTCTGTTTGTTATAGAAGAAGAAGAAGAAGAAGAAGAAGAAGAAAGAAGAAGAAGAAGAAGAAGAAGAAGAAGAAGAAGAAGAAGAAGAAGAAGAAGAAGAAGAAGAAGAAGAAGAAGAAGAAGGCATTCTGGGAAATTTTATAATCTTGGCAGGAGCAGAATCCATTCATTCGTCCTGACTGTGATCACACTGTTCTTGAAGAGCTTGTGAATCCTGATTTATTGTCTTAAGGAACTATATTAATTATATTTTTCAGTTATATATGACACCGCAAGTGCCAATGAAATCAAAATGAAGCACACTGTACCTCAAAATCTGACAAAATGCCAATCGAGCGTTTTTAGATTCTCATTAATCAGGGCATCGAGGATGTGTTGAAAGTATTTAAAGTGCAGCCTGTGCCTGGGGCTATGTTTAGCCGTGTGTGTGTGCGTCACAGCGTAATCACTCCCTGTTTATTCCTCCATTATTAATCGTTTACATTTCCGCCATATCTGCTAGAAGGAATCACTTTAGGACACACACGGACACACCCACACGCGTTATCGCTTAAATAAGCCATTACACAACTTAATACAGCTGTGTGAGAATGTTCGGTACAATGGAATCTCATTTTTATTTGGTTTAATTATATATATTTTTTATATATAGTGTGTAGTATGTTACAGTCTAGGGGCAGCATGGTGGCTTGGTGGTTAGCACTGTTTCCTCACAGCAAGAAGGTCCCGGGTTCGAACAGGCAGGGGCCTTTCTGTGTGGAGTTTGCATGTTCTACTCCGGTTTCCTCCCACAGTCTAAAATCATGTACATTAGGTTGATTGGTAATTCTAAACTGCCCATAGGAGTGAGTTTGTGTGAGTGTGGTCGTCTGTCTATATGTGTGGCCCTGTGATGGACTGTCCAGGGAGTACCCCTGCCTTTTGCCCAATGTGTGCTGGGATAGGCTCCAGCAGACCCCCGTGACCCTAATTAGGAATAAAGTTGGAGAATTTACTGAGACAGGTTTCTCTCACTCTCACTTCATCTCTACATAAAGAGAGCGATGCGGCGGAGCTTTACTCACCTGCACCCTCTGCTGAACTAGATCAGTGTCCACAGCTTCAACTTTCATACTAACTCTACTGCACTGTAGAGCTGAAACAGAGCATTCTGGGACTTCTGTGATTCCTCCATCTGATCATTGTCACTTATGCCGGCGGCGGTGTATATACAAGTCTGAGTAATTTCTCTCTCTCTTTAGATACACAGACAGACAGATAGGAAAACAAAAAAAGACAGACAGACAGGAAGACATTCAGACAGAGAGATAGACAGGAAGGAAGACAAAGACAGGCAGACATACAGACAGGAAGACAAGGACAGGCAGACAGGAAAACAAAGACATACAGACAGACAGAAAGACAAAGACAAACAGACAGACAGGAAGACTGACAGAAAGACAAATACAGACACAGAAAAGAGGACAAAAAAGACAGACAGGCAGGAAGACAAAGACAGACAAAAAGACTAAGACAGACATACAGGAAGACAAAGACAGAGAGACAGATAGGAGGACAAAAAAGACAGACAGGAAGACAAAGACAGACAGACAGACAGGAAGAAAAGAGAGACAGACAGACACGGAAAAATGCAGATAGACGGCAAAAATGCATAGATAGATAGATAGATAGATAGATAGATAGATAGATAGATAGACAGACAGACAGACAGACAGACAGACAGACAGACAGGGAAAAAATGCAGATAGACAGACAAATAGGGAGACAGACAGACAGATAGGGAGACAGACAGACAGATAACAATACAAAGACAGACAATAGACGGACGGACGGACGGATGGACAGATAGATAGATAGATAGATAGATAGATAGATAGATAGATAGATAGATAGATAGATAGATCATTAATAAGAGAGTCTGATGGTTCTGTATTCACTGAGATTCTGCACTCCCCTCTGCTGCCATCTTGTGGAAAGAAAAAGAAACGCCGCTCATTTTGACCGCAGTGTTTCTCATCTTCTGGCTCCGGTTTCTGGCTCAGTCCTCACAGCACACATAAACACATCACTACACTCTGCTTAGTGTGTTTATTCTATCTGGACATGTTTATCCTGTGCTAAGAGGAGAGTTCGATCACGGCTTATATCAGAAAAAACACACACACCTCTCTTTGATTTCTGCTTCTTAATCCTGGAGATCTAACATCTATAACCAGAACTGACAAACCTTACCAGTTTCAGATATCCTTTTCAAAATATTCCAGCATACATTAATAAGCAAATAAATAAACAAGCCAGGCGTACGTTTTCATCAAGCTCGTGTTTAGTGAAGGATGACAGTTACATCATGACTAAAAGCAGATCTGTCTCAGATGATCAAGTCTTTGTTCCTGGAGATCCCTGATACCCTCACACAGGGTCTGAAGTGGTAGTGTGACACGGTTTTATGCTTTACACCGACTAATCACAGCTAATCATGTTCATCCACTCTATAGTGCAAGCGACAAAAATAAACAAGTAGTATTTCATATAGTATGTACTGGAATCTACTGACTTTAGTGGTCAGATTTTTCGTAACTCATTATGAAATGTCACGTGGGTGGAGAATAAAGCACATGGAGATGGTGCGCTGTCACAGGAAAAAAATCACCAGCAAAAAGAAGTCACCTTGAATTATGATATCTTCCTATAACAGCAGGCAGGAAATGTTTTACTCCTCTTACGCCTCACCTCTTACATTATTACTTTAAAAAAAAAAAAGGTACGTTTTCAGTTACGTGGAATGTTCATGAAACAAGAGCCGTGTCGAATTCCTGTAACCAGCTACGAACAGGACAGAAAATACAGCTCGTCGAGTTAAATAGTAAAGCGTAAAGCTACCGCTTTACACACGGAGACTCCTTTCCGTGAATAGCTGTCGCTATAGAAACAATAACGTATCGGAGGAATCGGTATCTTTCTGACCAATCAGCTTTGAGGATTCGACAGCAATGTGGTATAAACTTAGTTTATCAGGTTTGAAAACTTTGTTTTGGGGGAAAAAATGGCTCTAATATCATTATTCACAATCAGTTTAAAAGTAAAGAAAACAGATAAATAAATAAGGAGCTACGAGGCTAATGTAAATTGTATACATTTCATTTCTGGCCTCAGGTCTTCACTCTCCGCTCTGATTGGTGGAAAAAGCACACAGGAGTTTTAGTTATTCAAATATGTTCTGAGAGCAGAAGCTAACTAGCTGTTGAACTAAACCGATCTGCTCGGAGAAAGCGCCCTGAACGACTAAAGCTCCTGTTTGCGGTGGAGATGTGGTCACATGACCCCGACTAGCCTCAGACATCCGCTAAAGAGTCAATGGGCTCCACCTGTGGTTCGGTAGGAGGTGTAGAAGCATCATCTACCGACTGAGGATAAGGTTCATGAGCAGCCTCAGGTACCAACACCACCTCCTCCACCACCTCCTCCACCTGCTTAAAAAAATGATAAGCGTTAAAGTAAATATGTGACAAGACAAAGTCTTAACATCATGCTAACATTATCTAAAATGAATCCTAATGGCTGATCTTCTCAAAATCCTAGCCTGCTAATTGTACCCATATGTCTGATAACTGTCGTGCTAATATGCTATGCTTTGGTCCTAGCATAGTCCTAATATGCACAGTCTAGTCATTATTTTGCCCTCTTGGTTGTAATGTAATAAACACACCAATATTCATGCTAACATTAACCTTAAAGTACTACAATGAATCCTGATATGCTAATCCTAATCCTAGCTGGCTAAAGAAGTCTGATAATGCTAATCTTTGTCATAATGTACTACTCATAGGGCAAACTCAAGTAAATATTAGCTTTATGGAATAAAAATGAGCTAATATTACCCTGAAAATGCTAATCTTCATCAAATTATTCTAATCACAGACCTAATATGCTAATCTGCTAGTGCCATTGAAAGATACTTTATTTAATATCAGTGTTACGGAGGGAGAAAGATCTTCTATATTGATGAATAAATCGTTTAAAAAGCAAACCCCGGTCAGAACATGTCTACTAGAGGGATCGAACAACGTCAAGTTCAGCGTAATGTCATGGCTTCAATCTTGTGTCTTTAGAGATGATAATCTTTTTCATATTTCTAATATTTCTTGCTTTGCATCGATCCGTTGGGTTTCTGTACCTGAGGAGGGGCAGTCTCTGGCTGAGGAGGAGCAGGGCGAGCTGGAGGACGTTCGATGCGCTGGACCACACCGGGCAGCTGGACAGCGAGAGAACATAGTAGTCATTATTACTATTTTACTATATTAACCACAAGGATCAATATTATTATCATTACCTCTAATACAATTGATAGTATTAATAGTATTTACCCTAGCAGTATTTATAGTATTAGTAGCAGTAGTAATAGCAGCAGTAATGAGAGTGATCACAGTAGTAAAATAGAGTAACCGTATTCATGGTAGTATTAATAGTATTCATAGTACTAGTAGTATTAGTTTTAGTAGTATTTATAGTAGCTGTAGCAGTGATAGTGTTAATTGTAGCAGTATTTATAATATTAGTTCTAATAATAGCAGCAGTATTTTATAGGAGTATTGATAGTAGTAGTAGTAATAATAGTGGTATTTATAGTAACAGTATTTATAGCAATAGTAGTATTAGTAGCAGTAGTAATAGTAGTATTGACAGTAATAGTGATAGTATTAGTAATAGTTGCAGTACTGACAGTAATAATAGTAGTAGCCATATTTGTAGTAGTACTGATTGTAGCAGTAGTAACAGAAGTATTAATAGTAGCAGTATTTATATCAGTAGTAGTAGTATTAGTAGTAGCCGTATTTGTAGAAGTATTGACAGTATGTGTAGGGGTAGTAGTGTTAATTGTCACAGTATTTAGAGTAGTAATAATAATAGTAGCAGTATTTGTAGAAGTATTGATACTAGCAGTATTTGTAGTAGTACTGATAGTAGCAGTAGTAATAGTAATAATAGTAGTAGCAGTATTTGTAGTAGTATTGATAGTAGCAGTATTTGTAGTAGTAATAATAGTAGTAGCAGTATTTGTAGTAGTATTGATAGTAGTAGCAGTATTTGTAGAAGTATTGATAGTAGCAGTAGTAATAGTAGTAATAATAATAGTAGCAGTATTTGTAGTAGTATTGATAGTAGCAGTAGTAATAGTAGTAATAATAATAGTAGCAGTATTTGTAGAAGTATTGATAGTAGCAGTAGTAATAGTAGTAATAATAGTAGTAGCAGTATTTGTAGTAGTATTGATAGTAGCAGTATTTGTAGTAGTACTGATAGTAGCAGTATTTGTAGAAGTATTGATAGTAGCAGTAGTAATAGTAATAATAGTAGTAGCAGTATTTGTAGTAGTATTGATAGTAGCAGTATTTGTAGTAGTATTGATAGTAGTAGCAGTATTTGTAGTAGTATTGATAGTAGTAGCAGTATTTGTAGTAGTATTGATAGTAGCAGTATTTGTAGTAGTATTGATAGTAGCAGTAGTAATAGTAGTAATAATAATAGTAGCAGTATTTGTAGTAGTATTGATAGTAGCAGTATTTGTAGTAGTATTGATAGTAGCAGTAGTAATAGTAGTAATAATAATAGTAGCAGTATTTGTAGTAGTATTGATAGTAGCAGTATTTGTAGTAGTATTGATAGTAGCAGTAGTAATAGTAGTAATAATAATAGTAGCAGTATTTGTAGAAGTATTGATAGTAGCAGTAGTAATAGTAATAATAGTAGTAGCAGTATTTGTAGTAGTATTGATAGTAGCAGTATTTGTAGTAGTATTGATAGTAGCAGTATTTGTAGTAGTATTGATAGTAGTAGTATTTGTAGTAGTATTGACAGTAGCAGTAGTAATAGTAGTAATAATAATAGTAGTCGTATTTGTAGTAGTATTGACAGTATTTGTAGAAGAGGTAGGTAGTATTAATGAAAGCAGCATTGACAGTAATAATATTAGTAGCAGTATTTATAGTAATTTAGTAGTATTAACAGTATCTGTAGTAGTATTGCTAGTAGCAGTATTGACAGTAATGATAGTAGTAGCAGTACTAGCCACAGTATTTGTTGAAGTAATGATAACATTTGTTATAGTATTGATAGCAGTAGTAACAGTAATAATAGTAGTAGCAGTATTTATTTTAATAGTAGTACTGACAATATATGTTGTAGTATTGATAGTACCAGTAGTAGTGGTAGCAGTAATAGTTGCAGTATTGATAGTGACAGTAGTATTATTAGTAACTGTATTTATAGTAATAGTAGTATTGACCATATTTGTAGAAGTATTGACAGTAGCAGTAATGACTGTATTTGTAGTAATATTGATAGTAGCTGTAGTAACAGTTATATTATTAGTAGCAGTATTCATAGTAACAGTAGTATTACCAGTACTAGTCGCAGTATTTGTAGTAGTATTGACAGTAGTCGTATTGACAGTAATAACAGTAGTAGCCGTACTTGTAGCAGTATTGATTAATGCAGTAGTATTATTAGTAGCAGCATTTATAGTAATAGCAATATTGAGAGTATTTGTAGTAGTATTGGTAGTAGCAGTAGTAACAATAGTATTATTATTAGCAGTACTTATAGTAATAGTAGTATTTACGGTATTTGTAGTAGTATTGATAGTAGCTGTAGTAACAGTAGTATTATTAGTAGCAGTATTTATAGTAACAGTAGTAGTAGCAGTAATAGTCACAGTATTTGTAGTAGTATTGACGGTAGCTGTATTGACAATAATAATAGGAGTAGCCGTACTTGTTGTAGTATTGATCGTGGTAGAGGTATTATTAGTAGCAGTATTTATAGTAATAGCAGTATTGACAGCATTTGTAGAGGTATTGATAGTAGCGTTAGTAAAAGTAGTATTATTAGTAGCGGTAACAGCAGTTATATTAGCAGTAACAGTAGACTATGGACACTGTTACTAAGGACAATTTGTTGTCGTCATGTGTTTCATGAACAAACCACACTAACATGCAGGCCTCCTTTAGCCAGAACACTGAGTCCAAACAGAATGGTGACGATGCAGACGATCAGCTCCACCACCAGGAACAGCACCAGCGTAGCCAACAAGCCGTCAATCAAGAGCTAAACTCCGCCCACATTCAGAGACAACAGAGCAAGGGTCAGGTGTGAGAACTCGATCAGAACTTCGCAAACAAATATACATTATTTATAATAAACGATGTCCTAATCAGAAGTTTTCAGCCCTGGATTTCTTTCAGCGTTGTTAGCAGTATAATGCAATTAAAATATCATTCAAAACACTGTCCAAAGTGCAAAATGAACAGCAAATGATAAATTCCAATTAAGAGACTGGTGAAGGAAATCAAAGACGGTACACTGAGGTGCAAAAAGCTGCACTGGAAGCACTGAAGCAATAAACTCAACAATAGAAATACACAAAAACAAGTGAATTGTGTGAACTGAAGTGGACAGTCGCTTAACTGTTTTACTGAAGCAACTCCATGCATTACACAACCTCAAGCACAAGAGCGAGTGTTACTTACTTTACAGGTTCTTTCGACTGTATAATTGCATTTCTTGAAACAATTTTGTTGCTTTGGGAAAGCAGACACAAGAGACAAAGCTGATTTCAATTTAGCAAAAGACCAAAAACATTTCAACTTCAAACTCTAAACTCGTGCTGTGTCCAGAAGCTGAGGAACTGTTACAGTTTTTTATTTACATATAAATATATATATATATATATATATATATTGCTTGTCAAACTGCTCTCTCCAAAAATCTGTACCAAGTGCAAATGTTCTATATTTTTGGGCCTAAATGTAATACAGACATCATTATTAAACAAACAAATCAACAACCGATCGAATTCGGATCTAATCCGCATTCACACCTGAGCATTAGATAAAGATCCGATGCACGTGAGGAATTGACGTAAATCCGAGGCACAGCAACTTCGACTTTGCGATGAAAGCTTGTGCTGAAAGCTTGTTCACTCGCTTTATCAAGAGAAAAATCTTGCAGTGAATCATGCACGTGTCAAATGGAGGTCTGGTTTTAAAGCCCTGTCTACATTGACGGCCTACACGCATCGCTTACAGACGAGAACGTATAGCACTGTGAAGGGAAGTGAGAATGAACTTAAAACAAAGGAAAAAACATTAAAAAACACGGATGTGTGACCAAATGACAAGTGACCAAATGACGACACATGACAGTGTATTTCATTTAACACACCATGACTCGCTTTGTGCACAGGGGCGTTGTCATTTCTTAGTTCTTAGAGAAATAGACAAAGACATAATTATGTGCTTCAAAATTTGTGGCAAGAAACAGATCAGGGGGTGCACAAACTTTTGGCTGTGTAGTATATTCCAGTAATAAATACCTTAACCTCACGTCCCCTGTGTATCACAAGTCAGATCCAAAAAGCACTTCAGCTCTACAAAGCATCAACGAATCATTTAACAGAATGAATCAAATGAGTCAAATAACTAAAATGACTCATTTGAGTCGCTTCTTCTGCGTTTCAACTGTCATGTCTTGGGACATACTCCATATACACAATACATCCCTCAGGTATCTTATCTTATATATCTCAGGTATCTTAAAAAGTTTAGGCATTTTTATGCTACCATAATACACAGTTTATTATTTAGCTCTAGCTTCCTGATTCAAGAGTCGACTCATTTGACTCCAGCTATGAACACACACACTGTTTCACTCTACCGCCAATTTACTGTCTAATGACTAAACAGGCAGGGTTTCTGACCTCACTGCTGTCTCACAGAGCTTTACCAGAGTGTGTGTGTATGGATTAGAGAGTGTGTGTCATATGAAATGACTCTATGAATCAATGTGTCAACTCGGTGCATGTCTGATTACCGAATTCGTTTTGCACTTTGGTACAGTCCTTTGAAATATCATCCGTGTCACTTTTTTTTTTTTTTTTTTACTGAAAAACTGTAACAGAAACACACTTTTACTCAGGGACGCTCATGAAGCCGATATGCAAGTATTGTCCTAAGCACTTTTGGGATTATTAGTAATGCAGATGATGATTAGGTTGCTATGGCGATATTCCTGTTAGACAGAAAGCAGGGGTTTTATCTTTTAGTTGCTCATGCAGATAGACACGCATCCCAGGCTTGTTAGTGAGCGACTAGAAATCGTGCTCACGTGTTAGCGTGTGTGTGTGTGTGTGTGTGTACCACAGCGTAGATCTCCAGTCTCCTGCAGTGCTCACAGTGATACGAGTCCTGTCTGTAGGGAAGGTGGCGAGACAGGAGACCCAGCGTGGCCGTGGTGAACGCAGCACTTACGAGGTGAATGGCCAGAGTCGCTTTTACCTACACACACACAGACACACACACACCACAGGGAGGGAGAGAGAGAGAGAGAGAGAGAGAGAGAGAAAGAGAAAGAGAAAGAGAGAGAGATGGAGAGAGAGAAATAAACATAAACAGATACCACTTTCTTTCTTTCTCTTTCTCTCTCTCTCTGTGAATATTTAATCTATCCACTTGCTTCACGCTTGAGCAAGGACCACACTGAGACTGCTGTACCATTTTATCTATCTGCCTTCATTTTGTGCTCTCTACCTCCCTTCCTCCCTCCCTCCCTTCCTGACTTCTTTCCTTCCTTCTTTCCATCCTTCCTTTCCTCCTTCCTTCATTCCTTCTTTCCTTCCTTCCTCCCTCCCTCCCTTCCTTCCTTCCTCCCTCCCTCTCTCCCTCTCTCCCTCCCTCCCTCCCTTTCTCCCTCCCTTTCTCCCTCCCTCCCTTCCTTCCTATTTTTCAGTTTTCACTCAGACTCACCCAGAATAGAGAAGGAAATCTCCCAGCATGGATCAGGACTGAACCGGAGGCGAGAATCTACAGAAACACAGATTGAAAGTTTGGTTTCTTACAGAGACAAGAACTCAGATATCAGTAAAGTTAGTAATCTAATACAGCAAATATGTTTCCTTCTGTTTATTAAACCATTCACTGGGCCTGAGTTTACCCACACCTTCCATTTATAGATCAATCTATATTTCTTCTTCAACAGTCTACTTATTAACAATTACTGGTGTGTTATCATTGGAAAATGAACAATGTTGGGGTGAGAACAACTTTGTGCTCTAAACTGTTATTTCTGGTGACTGGAGACTGATCACAACTTTGATCCATTCAGTATCAACCTTAGAGACTTTTTTTTGACCGATTCCCACCCACCAGCTCCCCTCTATCATATATCATCTACGTTTCCGTTTCCGTGTGACGTCTGTACACACAATCAGAGCTCAACAACTCAGTCAAAGTCTCTATTCCTCAAATAAAGTGATAAATTCTGGTCCTGTTTTGGTGTTTAACCTGCATTTCAAATCATACATTTATTTTAAATGGATCTGATTTTAAGATAAAATTCTTCAGCTCTTATGGGTCAAAAAACAAAGCGTCAACGAATCATTTAGCAGAATGAATCAAATCACTAAAATGACTCATCTGAGTCGCTTCTTTTTTTCTGGTTTCTTCTGTCATGTCTTGGGATATACTCCATAGACACAATAAATCCCTGTTTATCAGGTTTCTTAAAGACCTTAGGTATTTTTATGCTACCATTTTATTTATGCTTATTTAGCTCTAGCTTCCTGCTGATTCGAGAGTCGACTCATTTGACTCCTGCTATGAACACACACTGTTTCATTCTACTGCCAACTTACTGTCTAATGACTAAACAGACAAGGTTTCTGACCTCACTGCTGTCTCACAGAGCTTTACCAGAGTGTGTGTATGGAGTAAAGAGTGTGTGTCATATAAATTGACTCTTTGAATCAATGCGTCAACTTGCTGCATTTCTTTTTGCCATAGATGGATCTGATTTTAAGATTCTTTCTATTTTCAGGCAGGTCAAAGTATCACATCATCCAGCCTTTATGCCTGTTAAAGATGATCAGCGCCTGGATTCACCTGTATGACGATCACCACCACTACGATGAGGTCAGGGGTGAAGTGGACTTCGTAGTAGATCTGAAGCACGGACACACTCAGGCACAGACACAAAACAGCGATGACGATCTGGATGGACTGTAAATGCAGAAAAGAACATTGATACCACACGAGACCCCGGCCCGTGCTTCACGGATAAGTTTGGGTCAGAATACATGACACCCTGAGTGGAGACTTCTCGCTCACCCCTAAAGCTTTGGGTTCCACCTTCTGGAAAGTTTTCACCTGTCTGGGCGTCAGGCTGACCGCAGGCTGAGCCGGGGCTTGACTCTCAATCCCCATGCTGTTATTATCTTCTGATTATAAGAGAAAAAATATCTCGTGGCACGAACAGGGGCTGAAAAAGGAAAGAAAGGAGAAAAAAAGTTGAGAGGGAGAGAGATGGAAGGAGGAGAGGGTGGATACAGAGGAGGATATATATATAGAGGAGAGGAGGATATTTATATATATATATATATAAATATATATATATATATATATATATATATATATATATATATATATATATATATATATATATATATATATATAAATGTTTGTTTATTGGAATTTTTGATTATATTTATTCACGAGACCACAAAACTTTGACTTGATTTATGTCTATTTTAGGCCACATATAAACTCAAGGACACACAATCTTAGGACACAGTCCACTCTCATTTTTACATATAAACTTAAAGACACGCCCATTTAGAACACCTATTTTCATTTTCACATATAAAGTTTTTAATTTTACATATAAACTCAAGGACACGCCAATTTATGACACACCCAGTCTCATTTTTACATATGAACTCAAAGACACGCCCACTTAGGGCATACCCAGTCTCATTTTGGCATATGAACTCAAAGACATGCCCAGTCACAAACAAACTCAAAGACATGCCCATTTTCATTTTTACATATAAACTCAAGGACACGTCCACTTAGGGCACGCCCAGTCTCATTTTTACATATGAATTCAAAGACACGCCCACTTAGGACACGCCCGGGCTTATTTTCATATATAAACTCAAGACCACGCCCACTTATGACACGCCCAGTCTAATTTTTACATACAGACTCAAGGACACGCCCACTTAGGAAACACCCAGTCTCATTTTTACATATAAACTCAAGGACACGCCCACTTAGGAAACACCCAGTCTCATTTTTACATATAAACTCAAGGACACACCAACTTAGGACACGCCCACTATAAGCTCAAGGGCAAAAGAAGTGGATTTATCTTAAAAAATATTTAAAAAATAAAAAGATTTATACTTTCGAAGCCAAATGGTAATTATACTATCATACAATATTTCATATTTAAGGATCATGGTGCAAATTATTTATTGCTTTGTTTACACTCAACAAAACGGAATATTTTGGATGGATAATACAGACGTTATAACGCGTCATGGCATGATCGGGACGTCCTGAGCTCGCCCTGAGCAGTGCGTGTCTCACATCTCTCACATTATCTCTGAGGGAGTTTAGTTAAAGCCGCATGATGTTTCTGATCTGATGCGTGCTGTGATGGCGTCCTGTTCAGTCCCGCAGTGAGGATGATGATGATGAGGATCAGGAGGATGAGGATGAGGAGGAGGCTGGGAGAGACACTGCGGCACTCGGATTAACTCCATGACTCAGGGATTTTTTTTAACAGAAGAACTGGGAGCGGTGCAGTGTTTATGATGAGCATTAATACTGCAGCTGGGCTGCGCGCGCTACACAGTTGCGTCTTCGGTGCAGAAATGGAAAACCCGACAATGCGGAGAAAAAGATTATAAACTTAAATATACTTAAATCAGTGCGTGCACAAATAAATAAATAAATAAATAAATAAATAAAAATCTACACCATTATCACTAGACATGAAAATATTCGAGTTCTCACCCGCTTTAAATGCAAACGCAACCGCATCACTGTCTAAATGCCTTCACATTAAAAAATAATAAACATTATTTTAATCATAACAATGCAAGTTCATGTCCCGGCACGTGCCACTGCTCGTGCTCGTATGTGCGCGCGCCCCGAGCCTTAGAATAATTATTTTTTCACATTCTAACACAAGTCTGTTATCAAGCACCGTCCTTAAAATGTGTATAATGACACATAAACGCAGGAAAACCGAGTTTTCTAGGATGACGTGATGACTAAATTTAGCAGCCTACCTGCAGAAAGCTGGAGCAGGATGATGGAGGAGAGAGAGAGAGAGAGAGAGAGATTGCGGGAAGGTGTGAGAGAGAGAAAAAAAACCCGTATTCAGGATCTCAGGTCTCTGCACAACAGCAGCTCTGGTGTCCAGCTGTCAGCTCACACACATGTCCAAACACACAGGGATAAATAATAATAATAATAATAACAACAATACTTCATTAAAAAGAGAAGAGTGAAGAGTTCACAGTGTGAAGATCACTGCTCCGGTGATTCAGCTGGATAAAGCGCCACCTAGTGGCTATAAAAAGCCCAGGCAGTCTTTATTAAAGAGTTAAAGATGCTCAAGCTTCGAGTCTAGCAACATTTATACACGTCACTGATGTCAGAATGAATAAAATCATTGTACATATCCTTCATGTTGTATGCAGTCTTCGTGTAGGAGGCGTGGCCTTTGTGACTGTCATTAATCTGTCACATCCATCCATCGTCTATACCCGCTTTATTCCTAATCAGGGTCACGGGGATCTGCTGGAGCCTATCCCAGCACACATCGGGTGAAAGGCAGGGGTACACCCTGGACAGGTCACAGGTCCATCACAGGGCCACACAACCACACTCACACACACTCACTCCTATGGGCAGTTTAGAATTACCAATCAACCTCATGTACATGTTTTTGGACTGTGGGAGAAAATCGGAGTACCCGGAGTAAACCTGGGGAGAACATGCAAACTCCACCCAGAAAGGCCCCTGCCTGTTCGAACCTGGGATATGAACCCAGAAACTTCTCAGCAAGACACACTGATCACTTTTTCTTTAAAGGAGTAGTTACACACCTGTACTTTTTAAAGCCTTTATTTAAAATATATTTTTACAAGACAGACATTTGTATAAAAATATATATATATTCTTTTCAACAGTGGCGAGTTGATTTCCCCTCCCCTGACCCTAGCTGCGAAAAAAAAACGAAACAAAAAGGGTCCAACAATACGTACCGAGCTCTGTGTGTGTGTGTGTTGGTTAAAATGCCTCCATTTATAGAAAGTTTGGCAAATCACAGTCCATGTGTTAGGATCCGGTCAGTACTGTAGTTTAAACACGGACTAACAGAACAAAGCATGTGCTGAAAATTTATCACGGTACTAATCCCGCTGTCACATGGAACTTCCATATTCCACAGAGAGATGGCAGTGCTGGTGCTCCGGAGATGAAGTCTGTTGCGTTCAGAACTGCAGTTCAGACAAGGCATCATCATCATCATCATCATGTTTAAACACAAGTCTGTTGCTGTGATCGCTCTATAAGATCAGCTCAAGGTAAACACACTGTACCATCCTGTACCAGTAGAATAATGTGATACCATCAGGAACCAGGTTAAAGCTCTGGCTCTTATCGTTATGTTTAACTAGAACATGAACAGCTGCAAAAACATTCAGTACCTTTATTTTTAAAAAAACACTCATTTTCCTCACGTACCAAAATGATTCCAGCCCTGAATCTCTTACTTTATAAATTCCCTTACAGCTCAAGTATTTAATTTATTTATTTTTCTTTTAAAAAAAAACAAAAACAAAAAGGTGCAGGTTAATCTCACCGTTAAACCATTAAATCTCACTTGCCACAAGCTTCCCGACGTTCAGACGTTGAGTTGCACCGCATGACGAGCGGTGTCGAATATTTACCTCGAGGTTAGCTCCCGAAGTGCTAACAGCAGCATGATATTTAATTAGCTTCTTAAATCAGACCAGAAAGAACAAAAAAAAAAAAAAAAAAAAAAAAAGCAAATTTGCTGCTGGTGTCCCAATATTAATGACACACTGCTGTATAAAGACAGAATGAGAAAGAATACTGCAAGAAATCATAATCCAGCACAGGAACCTGCAGTCACTTTACATCAAAAATAAAGCACTTTGTCTAGAAGTTACAGGTTTATTAACAGCTTAGTAAAAAATAAAATTAAAATAAAAAAAAAAAAATACTGCAGTAGATAAAGATCAGATGTTTTTTCCGTGAATCCTAGAAGCGACGCCGAACCTTCGTCAGTCTGATTCGAGATGTTTTTTACGAGTTAAAGTGGCTTCGTACCTGGAGATATATTCACAATGTCTAAAAAATAAAACCAAAAGCGCTATGTGCCACGTTTTACAGAGTAGAGAAATGTTCACAGGAAGAAGTGCGGCTCCGTTACGTGTCACGGCGTCGTGTTCTCGGATCGAGATCGACTTGGGTTGTGCCGCATGAGCGTCCTTTTCACAGAGTTACTCGAGCGCGGCGTAACAAAGTGCAGGTCGGTTACGTATGTTCAGCGTTAATCAGGAGCATAGATCGAGCTGATGTCAAGAAACGATTCTCCTGAAACGTGCTACGAAACGGTCTTTAAAAACATTTCGGAAAGAGTTCAGATCATTTGGGGGAAATTACTGGAAGCTCTGAGCAAGTCAGCGTTTAAACTCGAAACTTGTTGATCTTTCGGCTGCTCCCTAAGGGTTCCCTATCCCTAGGGGTTGCCACAGCGGACCAGCCAGATGCCCCCCCCCATTTTTATCCGGGCTTGGGACCGGCACTGCATCCAGTGGCTGGGGTTTGGGCATTGGCTGGGAATCGAACCCGGGCTTTCCACATGGTAGATTGAGAAACCTACCACTGAGCCACCAGTGACCTGACTTAAACCCAAACCTAATAATTTACTTAAATAAACATTTTCCATGAATTTTCCGGAATTTTACTCATCCGGTGCGACCGGGATCTTTGAGATGGTTCGTTTCGGTGTTTAGGGTGTCAGAGCTTTTTTGGAAGGAGAAGAAACTTTAAACAAACACCGTTTAAACTTTCCGGCGAAAGCAACCTTTCCAAACATAACATTCCTGAACCGATAAGAAAAAAAAAAAACCCCAGGGTTCCCCACCACAGGAAGTGCAGTAACGACTAAACTCCATGCTGCGATGTGGCTCAAGACTTATTATTTATCCGTTTATACCGTAATCACCTTTACTGCATCTGGAGAAAAAAACAAGATAGTTTCTGTTATAGATCACATTCTAGCAGCTATAAACGCTCGTTCCTTCACCAGCCTCTCTCTTCTCTCTCACATTACTCAGAACGTTCACATGACTCGAGTCTTCAACAATCATCTTACAGAAAGCATCACCAGAGCAACGCTTTCCTTTCGTCAAGACAAAAACAAAAAAACAAACAGTTTGTTAAAGTTTGATCATCTTACAGTTACCATGGCGACGTTAATCTATTAGATCAAAAGCATTACAGACGGCTGCGGCGATCTTTAAGGGTGAACAATTTCCTCTAGCGCGTTTTGTTCGAAACCCCGCCCACATTTTTCACACGACTCCACCTCCAGCCCGTGAGCTGAAAGCATCGTTACGGTTAATAAACAGGACAGAAGATGGTATTAGCTCTGTAACTGGCTCAGAAGCAGGTGACATTAAAAGGCTATACAAATGGTATGACCCCAGGATTCGCTCTCAGTGAAGGCGTCATGTCCGGTGTTCAGATGGGGATGTTGGGGAGGTGGCCGTTAGAGCCGTTGGATACGCCGTTGCTAGGGGTGTTTGGAGATTTCTGCCCATGGTGTTTATCCGGTTGAGGTGAATTTTCCCTCAGCGCCTCTCTCTCCTGCTCCGTGCCTCCCTCTGTGTCTTGGTGTGACGAGGGTAAATGCGGCACCGTCCGGCTGCGATAGCTCTTCCTCAGATTGTACGCCGCCACCATGAGCAACGCGCAAATACATATGACCAGGAGCACCGAGACAGCCACCAGCTCCTTCAGATAGCTGGTGCTGCTCTCCCGCTGAAACATGTTGGTGGAGCCGTCCTCCGGGACGTGGACGGAGCTCGGGATGACGGTGCTCGTCGCCGTGCTCGTGGTCGACTTCTGCGTCATGGGTTTCTCGTCTTTAGGGCCGGGCGTGGTCTCGGGCTTCGTCGGAGGTGACGTTGCTTGTCTTCCGTTCTCAGGGCTGAGGGTGGTGGGAGTGGCCGAGGGCTGGTGGGTGGAGTCTTGCTTCTGTCTGACCTCGTAAACGGCCAGCGTCTGGGTGAAGCCGTTCTCGGTGGCCTGACACTCGTAGGAGCCCAGCGTTGTGGGCGTGGCCAGGAAGCTGAGGATGCCGTCCTCCTGGATGTAGATGTTTGGGGAGAGTTCGCCTCTGTGACGCTCCCAGTGCAGCGACGCCAGCCGAGACGACACAGGGCAGTGGAGACGCACCACCTCCTTCAGAAACACCGGAACCTGTACGCCTGCGGAGGTCAGAGGTCAAAGGGTCAGCACACACGGGTTTACTGGAGCATTCAAATGACTGAGCTGGACTCTGTAGAATTATTGTAGAGTTCCATATTTAGTGCATGAAGTTCATTTATTCACATACATATACAAATGTAGTTAAATACTGGAGTTTTATTGTTCCTCCAGTTGGACAGGTTTTAACACACACACACGCACACAATATATTTATTGTGTAACATTTTTTCTGAGCAGCTCCTGTCAATTTGTGTGTGTATTGTGTTGTGTGTGTTTAGTGTGTGTGTAATATAATGCATATTTGATGTGTAATATAGTGTGTATAGTACAGTGCATATTTAAAGTGTATATTGAGTGTGTAGTGTGTGTATAGTGTGTGTGTAATATAGTGTGTATTTAATGTGAGTTTAGTGTGTGATTACAGTGTACATTAAATGTGTAGTGTGTTCAGTGTGTAGTGTGTGTAGCGTGTGTACAATGCACGTTTAATGCTCTGTGTGTATAATGTGTTTTTAATGTTTAGTGTGTAGTGTGTTATGTTTATAATGTGTGTAGTGTGTGTATAATGTGTGTAGTGTGTGTATAATGTGTTTTTAATGTTTAGTGTGTAGTGTGTGTATAATGTGTGTGTAGTGTGTGTATAATGTGTGTAGTGTGTGTATAGTGTGTGTATAATGTGTGTATAGTGTGTGTATAATGTGTGTAGGGTGTGTATAATGTGTGTATAATGTGTGTATAGTGTGTGTATAATGTGTGTGTAGTGTGTGTATAATGTGTGTAGTGTGTGTATAATGTGTGTAGTGTGTGTGTATAATGTGTGTAGTGTGTGTATAGTGTGTGTATAATGTGTGTGTAGTGTGTGTATAATGTGTGTGTAGTGTGTGTATAATGTGTGTGTAGTGTGTGTATAATGTGTGTGTAGTGTGTGTATAATGTGTGTGTAGTGTGTGTATAATGTGTTTTTAATGTTTAGTGTGTAGTGTGTTATGTTTATAATGTGTGTAGTGTGTGTATAATGTGTGTGTAGTGTGTGTATAATGTGTGTAGTGTGTGTATAGTGTGTGTATAATGTGTGTATAGTGTGTGTATAATGTGTGTGTAGTGTGTGTATAATGTGTGTAGTGTGTGTATAATGTGTGTGTAGTGTGTGTATAATGTGTGTGTAGTGTGTGTATAATGTGTGTGTAGTGTGTGTATAATGTGTGTAGTGTGTGTATAATGTGTGTAGTGTGTGTATAATGTGTGTGTAGTGTGTGTATAATGTGTGTAGTGTGTGTATGTGTGTAGTGTGTGTATAATGTGTGTATAGTGTGTGTATAATGTGTGTGTAGTGTGTGTATAATGTGTGTAGTGTGTGTATAATGTGTGTAGGGTGTGTATAATGTGTGTAGGGTGTGTATAATGTGTGTGTAGTGTGTGTATAATGTGTGTAGTGTGTGTATAATGTGTGTAGTGTGTGTATAATGTGTGTAGGGTGTGTATAATGTGTGTAGGGTGTGTATAATGTGTGTGTAGGGTGTGTATAATGTGTGTGTAGTGTGTGTATAATGTGTGTAGTGTGTGTATAGTGTGTGTATAATGTGTGTGTAGTGTGTGTATAATGTGTGTAGTGTGTGTATAATGTGTGTGTAGTGTGTGTATAATGTGTGTAGTGTGTGTATAATGTGTGTGTAGTGTGTGTATAATGTGTGTAGTGTGTGTATAGTGTGTGTATAATGTGTGTGTAGTGTGTGTATAATGTGTGTGTAGTGTGTGTATAATGTGTGTGTAGGGTGTGTATAATGTGTGTAGGGTGTGTATAATGTGTGTAGTGTGTGTATAATGTGTGTGTAGTGTGTGTATAATGTTTGTATGCTGTACTCACTGGGAGTGCCTGGCAGGAGCGAGCGTCCTCGGGGAAGGAGTGTAGTGAAGGTCTTGCACACATTCAAGGCATTTCCTCCATCTACATCCTGAACCCTGAGCAGATCAACAACAAGAAACCACAACACACACACACACACACACACACAATCAACATCTCCAGAGAACTTTTAAGTTTAAGAGCCTTAACACAGTCAGAAAACTACACAATCACACACAAACATCCAACATGCAGGGACAGGGACAGTGTGTGTGTCTTTGTCTTTGAGTTCAAGTCTGTATCTAAGAGTGTGTGTGTTACTTTGTGTTTGGGCCTGTGTCTATGAGAGAGAGTGTGTGTGTCTATGAGAGAGAGTGTGTGTGTCTATGAGAGAAAGTGTGTGTGTCTATGAGAGAGAGTGTGTGTGTCTATGAGAGAGAGTGTGTGTGTCTATGAGAGAGAGTGTGTGTGTCTATGAGAGAGAGTGTGTGTGTGTTCTTTCTTATCTGTGTACATATGTGGTTGTGTTTTCATTTCTGTTGATCCATATCTCTGTGTGTGTATTCTTATTTGTGTATATGACTGTGTGTGTGTGTGTATTCTTATTTGTGTATATGACTGTGTGTGTGTGTGTATTCTTATTTGTGTATATGACTGTGTGTGTGTGTGTATTCTTATTTGTGTATATGACTGTGTGTGTGTGTGTATTCTTATTTGTGTATATGACTGTGTGTGTGTGTGTGTATTCTTATTTGTGTATATGACTGTGTGTGTGTGTGTATTCTTATTTGTGTATATGACTCTGTGTGTGTGTGTGTGTATTCTTATTTGTGTATATGACTCTGTGTGTGTGTGTGTGTGTGTATTCTTATTTGTGTATATGACTGTGTGTGTGTGTGTGTGTGTGTGTGTATTCTTATTTGTGTATATGACTGTGTGTGTGTGTGTGTATTCTTATTTGTGTATATGACTGTGTGTGTGTGTGTATTCTTATTTGTGTATATGACTGTGTGTGTGTGTATTCTTATTTGTGTATATGACTCTGTGTGTGTGTGTATTCTTATTTGTGTATATGACTGTGTGTGTGTGTGTATTCTTATTTGTGTATATGACTGTGTGTGTGTATTCTTATTTGTGTATATGACTGTGTGTGTGTGTGTGTGTGTGTATTCTTATTTGTGTATATGACTGTGTGTGTGTGTATTCTTATTTGTGTATATGACTGTGTGTGTGTGTGTGTGTATTCTTATTTGTGTATATGACTGTGTGTGTGTGTATTCTTATTTGTGTATATGACTGTGTGTGTGTGTGTGTGTGTATTCTTATTTGTGTATATGACTGTGTGTGTGTGTGTGTGTATTCTTATTTGTGTATATGACTGTGTGTGTGTGTGTATTCTTATTTGTGTATATGACTGTGTGTGTGTATTCTTATTTGTGTATATGACTGTGTGTGTGTGTGTATTCTTATTTGTGTATATGACTGTGTGTGTGTGTATTCTTATTTGTGTATATGACTCTGTGTGTGTGTGTGTATTCTTATTTGTGTATATGACTCTGTGTGTGTGTGTGTGTGTGTATTATTATTTGTGTATATGACTGTGTGTGTGTGTGTATTCTTATTTGTGTATATGACTCTGTGTGTGTGTGTGTGTGTGTGTGTATTCTTATTTGTGTATATGACTGTGTGTGTGTGTGTGTGTGTGTGTGTGTATTCTTATTTGTGTATATGACTCTGTGTGTGTGTGTGTGTGTATTCTTATTTGTGTATATGACTGTGTGTGTGTGTGTATTCTTATTTGTGTATATGACTCTGTGTGTGTGTGTGTATTCTTATTTGTGTATATGACTGTGTGTGTGTGTATTCTTATTTGTGTATATGACTCTGTGTGTGTATTCTTATTTGTGTATATGACTGTGTGTGTGTGTATTCTTATTTGTGTATATGACTGTGTGTGTGTGTGTGTGTGTGTGTATTCTTATTTGTGTATATGACTGTGTGTGTGTGTGTGTGTGTGTGTATTCTTATTTGTGTATATGACTCTGTGTGTGTGTGTGTGTATTCTTATTTGTGTATATGACTCTGTGTGTGTGTGTATTCTTATTTGTGTATATGACTCTGTGTGTGTGTGTGTATTCTTATTTGTGTATATGACTGTGTGTGTGTGTGTATTCTTATTTGTGTATATGACTGTGTGTGTGTGTGTATTCTTATTTGTGTATATGACTCTGTGTGTGTGTGTATTCTTATTTGTGTATATGACTCTGTGTGTGTGTGTGTATTCTTATTTGTGTATATGACTCTGTGTGTGTGTGTGTGTATTCTTATTTGTGTATATGACTGTGTGTGTGTGTGTGTGTGTGTATTCTTATTTGTGTATATGACTGTGTGTGTGTATTCTTATTTGTGTATATGACTGTGTGTGTGTGTGTGTATTCTTATTTGTGTATATGACTCTGTGTGTGTGTGTGTGTGTGTGTGTGTATTCTTATTTGTGTATATGACTCTGTGTGTGTGTGTGTGTGTGTATTCTTATTTGTGTATATGACTGTGTGTGTGTATTCTTATTTGTGTATATGACTCTGTGTGTGTGTGTGTGTGTATTCTTATTTGTGTATATGACTGTGTGTGTGTGTGTGTATTCTTATTTGTGTATATGACTGTGTGTGTGTATTCTTATTTGTGTATATGACTCTGTGTGTGTGTGTGTGTGTATTCTTATTTGTGTATATGACTCTGTGTGTGTGTGTGTATTCTTATTTGTGTATATGACTCTGTGTGTGTGTGTGTATTCTTATTTGTGTATATGACTGTGTGTGTGTATTCTTATTTGTGTATATGACTGTGTGTGTGTGTGTGTGTGTGTGTATTCTTATTTGTGTATATGACTGTGTGTGTGTGTGTATTCTTATTTGTGTATATGACTCTGTGTGTGTGTGTGTGTGTGTATTCTTATTTGTGTATATGACTGTGTGTGTGTGTGTATTCTTATTTGTGTATATGACTCTGTGTGTGTGTGTGTGTGTGTGTATTCTTATTTGTGTATATGACTCTGTGTGTGTGTGTGTGTGTATTCTTATTTGTGTATATGACTCTGTGTGTGTGTGTGTGTGTATTCTTATTTGTGTATATGACTCTGTGTGTGTGTATTCTTATTTGTGTATATGACTCTGTGTGTGTGTGTGTATTCTTATTTGTGTATATGACTGTGTGTGTGTGTGTATTCTTATTTGTGTATATGACTGTGTGTGTGTATTCTTATTTGTGTATATGACTGTGTGTGTGTGTGTGTGTGTGTGTGTATTCTTATTTGTGTATATGACTGTGTGTGTGTGTGTATTCTTATTTGTGTATATGACTGTGTGTGTGTGTGTGTGTGTGTGTATTCTTATTTGTGTATATGACTGTGTGTGTGTGTGTATTCTTATTTGTGTATATGACTCTGTGTGTGTGTGTGTATTCTTATTTGTGTATATGACTCTGTGTGTGTGTGTGTATTCTTATTTGTGTATATGACTGTGTGTGTGTATTCTTATTTGTGTATATGACTGTGTGTGTGTGTGTGTGTGTGTGTATTCTTATTTGTGTATATGACTGTGTGTGTGTGTGTATTCTTATTTGTGTATATGACTGTGTGTGTGTGTGTGTGTGTGTGTATTCTTATTTGTGTATATGACTGTGTGTGTGTGTGTATTCTTATTTGTGTATATGACTCTGTGTGTGTGTGTGTGTGTGTATTCTTATTTGTGTATATGACTCTGTGTGTGTGTGTGTGTGTGTGTATTCTTATTTGTGTATATGACTCTGTGTGTGTGTGTGTGTGTATTCTTATTTGTGTATATGACTCTGTGTGTGTGTATTCTTATTTGTGTATATGACTCTGTGTGTGTGTGTGTATTCTTATTTGTGTATATGACTGTGTGTGTGTGTGTATTCTTATTTGTGTATATGACTGTGTGTGTGTGTGTATTCTTATTTGTGTATATGACTGTGTGTGTGTGTGTGTATTCTTATTTGTGTATATGACTCTGTGTGTGTGTGTGTGTATTCTTATTTGTGTATATGACTGTGTGTGTGTGTGTGTGTATTCTTATTTGTGTATATGACTGTGTGTGTGTGTGTATTCTTATTTGTGTATATGACTCTGTGTGTGTGTGTATTCTTATTTGTGTATATGACTCTGTGTGTGTGTGTGTATTCTTATTTGTGTATATGACTCTGTGTGTGTGTGTATTCTTATTTGTGTATATGACTCTGTGTGTGTGTGTGTATTCTTATTTGTGTATATGACTCTGTGTGTGTGTGTGTATTCTTATTTGTGTATATGACTCTGTGTGTGTGTGTGTATTCTTATTTGTGTATATGACTCTGTGTGTGTGTGTGTATTCTTATTTGTGTATATGACTCTGTGTGTGTGTGTGTATTCTTATTTGTGTATATGACTGTGTGTGTGTGTGTGTGTGTGTGTATTCTTATTTGTGTATATGACTGTGTGTGTGTGTATTCTTATTTGTGTATATGACTGTGTGTGTGTGTGTGTATTCTTATTTGTGTATATGACTGTGTGTGTGTGTGTGTATTCTTATTTGTGTATATGACTCTGTGTGTGTGTGTGTGTATTCTTATTTGTGTATATGACTCTGTGTGTGTGTATTCTTATTTGTGTATATGACTCTGTGTGTGTGTGTATTCTTATTTGTGTATATGACTGTGTGTGTGTGTGTGTGTATTCTTATTTGTGTATATGACTGTGTGTGTGTGTGTGTGTATTCTTATTTGTGTATATGACTGTGTGTGTGTGTGTGTGTATTCTTATTTGTGTATATGACTGTGTGTGTGTGTGTGTGTATTCTTATTTGTGTATATGACTCTGTGTGTGTGTGTGTGTATTCTTATTTGTGTATATGACTGTGTGTGTGTGTGTGTGTATTCTTATTTGTGTATATGACTGTGTGTGTGTGTATTCTTATTTGTGTATATGATTGTGTGTGTGTGTCGGTTCTTGCACATGTTTATATTAGTGTGTATTATTTGTGCTTGTCTGTGTGTATGTGGATGTCTGTGTTTGTCCGTTTGTCCATGTGTGTTGATTCTTATTTTTGTGTGTTCTCATTTATGTATGTCTGTGGTTGTGTGTTCTTCCTGTGTTGCATGTGTGTTGATGTGTATGTTTGTTCTTATGTGTGTTTAGGTCCCTGTTTGTGTGTTCATTTGTGTTTGTGTGTTCATTTGTGTGTGTGTGCTCATTTGCACGAGTGTCTGTGTGTTGTCCTCTTTGTATGTGTGTTTATATGTTGTTGTGTGTAACAGTAAGTGTGTACTTACGGCTGGTGTTTGATAGAGGAGACGTGAGCACACACTCGCTGTGTGAAGTCCCAGGCACAGAACGGGTCTCTGGCTAACACACACTCTGCACAGCTCCAGTAGTGAGAGCAGCTTGAGACTGGAACAGAGGCCACGCCCTCAGAGGAACCCACAAACACTGTACCCTGCAGAGCACACAACACACACTGTGACTGATACACACACACCACACACCACACACATCCCACCCACCCAGACCCCCCCACACATCCCCACCCGCAGACAACCACCAACCCAGAACACACACACACCAACCCACCCAAACCCAAACCCACCCTACACATTCTCCACCTAACTATGACGTGTGTGTGTGTGTGTGTGTGGTTCTGTCCAGACATTGTGTAATGTGTGTATTGTGTGGTTCTCTACAGTATAAAGAGTCAGTGTGTTGGACCTCAGAACCCAGTGGTACCTTTGAGGCGGACAGCAGGAGGTTCTTGACCTGGTGAGGCTGCTTCAACACCTGGATCTCCTCGATGATGTGAGCTCCGTCCTTCAGCAGCACGGCTTTGTGCAGGTAGCCGCTTTCTACACAGAGCAGGTATATTAGCATGACGTGTGTGTGTGTGTGTGTGTGTGTGTGTGTGTGAAAACTGTGTTCTGCATACATGATGCTGTGTATCAGAGTTTAACCCAAACAATGTGTGTGTGTTACCTGTAAGCAGGTACAGGACTGTGTATTCCTTCCCGTTAGCGCCCTTTACTCTCTGAGCTGCGATGTTGCTGTAGCGCTGCTCAGGTGACACTAAAGCCAGCCCCTGATTGGCTGGAGCCACGTTCTTATCAGCCAGGAAGTTCTCCTTGACGAAGCGGAGAACGTTATCCGTGGCGTTATGGAGACCGCACTGCATGGAGAGAAGACCAAGACACACACACGTCAGTTTATATATGTATATATATCTGTATATATTTCATTATTCTACAGCGTGGCCTTGTTGCCTTGCCTCTCCAGGATTAGCGATCTTCTCATGTTCTCCTGTTCTCCTGCTCCATTTCAGCGTGTCTCTGTTCAGCACCTTGTAGTTTCCGGAGAACACAGTTTTAACTTCCCGGAGGCTGAACACACACACCGCAGAGCGACCGGAGTTCACGGACCTGCAGCAAACCACACGAGAAAGTCAGCTCTGCTGTTCTGACCACAGATGAAATGTCAGACACCAAGACCCTGTTCCTCATCCGATCTAAAATCTAATTTTATTCACGTTTAGAGTTTAGCTCTTTATTTACCACTGCGAGCTGAAGATGCCGTAGAAGAGCGTGTCCTCCTTGCTGGCGCCCTCTGCAGACTGCAGCGTGGTCATGTCCTGCAGGACGTTATAGGGCAGCTCGCCTTTGGCCTGACACAGGAGCTGAGCTTTAGCGAAGGTGGTCCATCGCCGCTGCAGAGTCCGCTGTCCACCTACATCGCTCTGAACACACAAACACACACACAGAGTTACATTATAAACACACATTATAACCATAACCCTATCCTGTATACAGGAAGTGGCACACAGGAAGCAGCTCACAGGAAGTGGCTCACCGTGCAAACCTGAGCGATGCGAGAGACGGTGAACTTGTCAACAAAGTCGTACTCACGACCCATCTCACTGAAGAAGAAATAAACCTTTTCCTCACTCGGGATGTAAGTGGAGCTGATGAAGGTGGGATCTGAGAAAAGAAAAATACATATACACTGATCAGGCATAACATTATGACCACCTGCCTAATATTGTGTTGGTCCCCCCTTTTCCTGACCCGTCCTGCACTGTGTATTCTGACCCCTTTCTATCAGAACCAGCATTAAGTTCTTCAGCAATCTGAGCAACAGTAGCTCGTCTGTTGGATCGGATCACACGGTCCAGCCTTCTCTCCCCACGTCCATCAATGAGCCTTGACCATCCATGACCCTGTCACTGGTTCACCACTGTTCCTTCCTTGAACACTTTTAATAGATACTGACCACTGCAGACCGGGAACACCCCACAAGAGCTGCAGTTTTGGAGATGCTCTGATCCAGTGGTCTAGCCATCACAATTTGGCCCTTCATCAAACTCAAAGCTCAAATCCTTACGCTTGTCCATTTTTCCTGCTTCTAACACATCAACTTTGAGGACAAAATGTTCACCTGCTGTCTAATATATCCCACCCACTAACAGGTGCCATGATGAGGAGATCATCAGTCTTATTCACGGCACCTGGTCATAATGTTATGGCTGATTGGTGTAAATAGATAGATAGTTAGATAACTACCTTCTAGCCATCCCGGGGTATCATCCAGCTTCATATCCACACGGTCACCTTCACTCAGGTGACGAGAGATGACTGGACGATTCCCTCTGTAGTCAGCCACTGTGGCGGTGTAAAGTTCTCCACCTACACACACACACACACACACACACACACACACACACACACACACACACACACACACACACACACACACAGAGGTCTGTACGTGAGGCAGTTTCCATACAAGCTAACAGAATAGGCAGGAGATAATGAGATGTAGTGAGACGGTCACACACCGCACGCAAAACTCAGGCTGCAAGCATGCCTTTTCTTTTCTCTCTTCTTTCTACTTCGGTTTCCTTTCCCTCTTTTTTACCCACCATACTCTCTCATATCTTTTTTTTTTTTACGTCTCACTTTCATCAGGATGTGTGTAGAGCTCGACAGTGAGGTGAGTCTTACCCACAGTGATGGCTGTGTTTTTGTGGTAGGGGTTGTAAGGGCAGCGACCTCGACCCTCCTCTGGTTTACCGCTGGGATTCACGAGCAGAGTGAACTCCTCAGAGTCCTGACACAACAACAACAAGACAACACTGAGTGATTAATATTAAATACTGGAAATTCTACACAACACTCAGTATATTCAAATTTTATTTATCACTTACACAATCGTACACAGTCTGGCAGAGAGAGAGAGAGAAAAACTCACAGAGACAGAGAGAGGCACAGAAAAAGACAATCACAGAATGCGAGACATTCACATAGAGAGAGAGACACTTACAGAGAGACAGTGAGAGGCACAGAGAGAGACACTCAGACACACTTACAGAGACAGTCACAGAGAGAGACATTCAGAGAGAGAGAGAGAGAGAGAGAGAGTGAGTGTGAGACTCACAGGAAGAAAGAGACACTCAGAGAGGGAGACACACACAGAGACACTAACAGAGAGAGAAAGACACACAGACAAAAGACACAGAGAAAGAGACCATCAGGAAGAGAAACCATCATGGAGAGATGCCTTTAGTGAGAGAGACATTTAGGGAATGAGATACAGTCTGGAGGAGAGACATTCACCGAGAAAGAGACACTCAGAGAGAGAGAGAGGGAAAGAGAGAGGCTCAGGGAGAGACTCAGAGAGAGACAATCGCTGAGAATGACCGCTGGGTGTCTGTGAGAGAGAAATGAAAGTGAGTATAAACTGCTCTTACGATGAAGCTGCAGCGAGGACTGAAGGCAAAGGTTCCACACGCGAACATGTGTGTAGAGTTCAGAACCTGCAGCACTCGCACAAAGTTCGGACAATCCATCTGGAGCCAGAGAGAGAGAGAGACACACAACAGAGAGACACAAGGGTCATTTTCCATTTTATACTGTTTTTCTCTTATACTCTGCAACCGTCGTTCTCTTATACAGACCTCAGGAGTGCCCTTCATTCCACAGGCTCCCAGCTCTTCGTTTGTGGGAGACCAGTCGATCTAAACGAGAAGAGAGACCAGAGCAGCTATTAGACACTCCAGAGTACACACACACACACACACACACACTCTGATTCACTTTATCGCTGCTATAATTTTAATAATTTTTCAGTATTTTCTTCTAATCCCAAAGCCGGACTGCTGAGAGGAAACAGACGGGTTTGTTTTGCCGGCAGTTTCTTTGCAAACGTATTATATTGTGATACATAAAAGTATTTCAGTATGATGATCTTATTTACACTTGTGTTTATTTTAGAGCTTACTAGGGTTAGTGCGTTGGCTGCTGATAACAAATTCTCATAACAAAATGACAGGACGGACATCTCTAAAATGGACGCCGCTTTAAAATTGGTCTGAAATGAAAGCCTTTAGAAAGCAGCTGCTGCTCCTGGGAGGGACGAACATTAAACACAGCAGGAGCAGCGGTCGTACCGGGAATGGACTCAGATACGACCACTCCTGACTACCAGCCTGACCTGCTGACCTGTCAGTGTACACACACACACACACACACACCTTCTTGCTGAGCTGCAGGTGTCCTGCGTTGGTGATGTTGAGGGACAGGACGGCGTCTCTCGCTCCCACGAACAGCGTCTCCTCATCGTCGCTCAGTAGGAGTGTGGTGGCGTTATAAACACCAGGAAGAGTGAAGACGGTAAAAGGCCGACCGGGGCTCTCTGCAAAAACACACACACACACTTAAAACTTGTGCAGTTAACAGAAACAATGGTGTTTCTGTACAAAACTGATGCATCCAATGTGACCGAATCAGCCGGTCTTTATAATGTACAGCAAAAAACAAGGAAAAAAGAGGCGTGGCCAACAAGAGAAGGTGGTGTGGCCTCTGAATTGTATGTCAGTAAAGGAGGTGTGGCCTATTATTTGTACAACTCAGTAAAAACAGCATGGTTTCTGACTAGCACGTACCAGTAAAGGAGGTGGAGCCTTTGATTTGTGTGTATCAGTAAAAGAGGCGTGACCTCTGATTTGTATGTGTCAGTAAAGGAGGCGTGGCCTCTGATTTTTACGTGTCAGTAAAAGTGAAGGAGGCTTGGCCTCTAGTATGTGTCAGTAAAAGTAAAGGGGGTGTGGCCTCTAATTAGTATGTGTCAGTAAAGAAGGCATGGCCTCAGATTTGTATGTGTCAGTAAACGAGGCGTGGCCTCTAATTAGTATGTGTCAGTAAAGGGGGCATGGCCTCTGATTAGTGTCATTTGAGGAGGCTCTGACTTCTGCATGAACTACAGCAGGCTGAGATGTTGCTCCACCTTTTTACAGTATTTATGGAAGGAGGATAAAAGATGGGCTCTGTCGATAACGAGCCGCTGTTCCACAAAACAAAACTCGAATGACTTTCAGTCACAGAAATCAACTTCCTCTCTGTAAACTGACAGGGAATAGTAACCAGCTAATACAGCTAAGACGTGAGGCGCTAGCAGCTTCCAGTGTACTGACTGATTAACAGTAGCACCAGCGGCTCTGCTGAGGTACGCTAGGGTTTCTGTTCAGCTCTATTAATAGCGACTGGTGCTACAGAGTTCTGAGAAGGGGTTTATTATTAACTTTAGTTTTGACACTGACGCACGTCCAGTCCATACACACACACGTACACACACGTACACACACGTATTGTTGTGTGAAGAGCGTGCATGTGGTTTTACCAGTAAACACAAAGCAGCAACATGAACAACGTTTAGATAACAAAAGACGTGTGAACCCTAAACAAAACAAAACCACAAGTCTAATAATGCACTTATGAGAACTGTGTGTGTGTGTGTGTGTGCATATGTAACACAGAGTTTCTAGCATAAAATATAAAAGAATAACATAAAAGAATGCAAACTGAGGACCTCATGAGGACACTGAAAAAAACATTAATACAAGTGTAAGTGATTGTGTGTGTGTGTGTGTGTGTGTTTTGTTACCAGAAAATAGCTAAAAGTACCAATGACATGCATATACACTTGAGGATATGAAGTCATTTTCTCAGATTATGTGCTTCTAAGAACAATTGGTCTCTTAAAGTAAGCAATAAGGATGGTGTGTGTGTGTGTGTGTGTGAATGAAACAAATGCATGTACACATGATAAGACCGAGTTAATTTGATGACGAAGTACTTTTGAGAAAATATATACGGTCCCTTAAAGTACTGTGTGTGTGTGTGTGTGTGTGTGTGTGATTTGTCACTAGAATATAGCAAAATGTTCCAATGACACAAGCATCAATTTATTTTGTCACATTGTGTGCTTATGAGAACATTCAGTCCTCACTCTGGATATGTGTGTGTGTGTGTGTGTGTGTGTGTGTATGCGTGTGAATGCATAAATGTAACTTTTCTCCAAATATAGCAAAATGTGGCTGTGAAACGAACGCACGCAAACATGAGGAGGTCGAGTATATTATGAGAACATCCGGTACTGTAAAGTACAGCAACATGAGTGTGTGTGTGTGTGTGTGTGTGTGTGTGTGTGTGTGTGTGTGTGTATAAACAGATTACTGCCTGGGCCACCGGGTCAGAGGGTGAAGCACAAGCCTGGAGCATCACAGTGAGAAAGCAGCAGAAGAGAAAAACACCGATTTGTGACAAGATCTTAGGAATTCTACGACAGAACCTGAAGGGTTTCGTTCCTCTTCCATCGCACTGATCTGCTCCACAATTATGACCTGCGATTTTTATCTGTTTCTAGCTACATTAAAGCTCAGCTAGCCCAGTTTATCCTGTTATGCGTTGCTATGGAAACAGCACCCTGTTAGAATGATGCACTGATTATAAACCTGTCGTTTATGTTAAAGCTGGAGCTACAGTCCGAGCCGCCGCTGCTGCTACAGGAAACTGATCAACGTCTGATTTGAGAATTTTATTTTTTATTCTGCGAACGTTTATTTCGATGCCGCTATCACTGTCAAGTCAAAAGGGCGTGGCTGATCTCCACTTCAGTTGATGTGACCAGAGTGACGGAGGATGTGGTTTAAATGATTACGCCGTGTTTTTTTCTTCACACCATTGTCCGATAAAAATACAGCGTTAACGACAATTATCTTTAAGCAAACTGCTGAATCCGATTTTCTTTCCTTCACATGTCTGAACCCCATAAACAAAAAAAAAAAAAAAACAGGAAGTAGAAAGCACCTGATGCTGCACCTCTCATGCACTACAGCCTGAAGTGGGAAACGCAGGACATGGAGCTCTGACGCCGCCGTGGTCAAGCAGGATTCAGGATTGTTTATCAAACACATTTGGCTGGAACGCTTCCGCTTTAAAAAATAAACTTCAGCATTATTTTTAACCACGACTTCAGGGTGTGTGAGACGGCTACGGACACACGATCGAGAGAATATTTTTAAAATGACGCAGATATCCCATAGATTTGAGATTTTGTGCTTATAAAATAGAGAATAAAAAGAATAGAGAATGATGATAATAAAAAATAAAGAGAACAATAAATGATAATTATGAGAATAATAAATAATAATAAAGAGAATAATAATAATAAATAAAAAGAAAAATAAATAATAATAAAGAGGGAAAAAATATTTATGAGAATAATAAATAATAGAGATAAACAAATAATAATATAGAGAATAATATCAATAAATAAAGAGAAAAATAAATAATTATGAGAATAGTAAAAATAAATAAAAAGAAAAATAAATAATTATGAGAAAAATAATAATAATAAATAAGAAGAAAAATAAATAATAAAGAGGGAAAAATATTTGAGAATAATATAATAATAAATAAAAAGAAAAATAAATAATAATTATAATAATAATAATAAAAATAAATAATAATTATGAAAAAAATAATGATACATAAAGAGAGCAATAAATAATAATGAAGAGAATAATAAATAAATGACTTGGGGAGAGAAAAAAATACCAGAGACAGACAGTTAAGCCTGTGGTCCAGCTCTCAGCGTGTCTGAGGTTAAAGACAGTGAAGGTTAGAGCAGCTCAAGCAGCTTGATGCTGCAAAGGCTGTGGAAAGCTGCAGAAATTGAAGGTTAAGTGCAGTCGCGTCTCTCTTAAATGCGGTGAGGTTTTAGTTTGAGGTCTTGTGGCATGGCCCCTGCTTTCATTCGAAAGGAACAAGAAAAGCCACCGTGTGGGAGCGTGCGATCTAAGCCTATTTGCATTGCTGCCATTCTATTTTAGAAGTAAATTTAAGTCCTTTAAAATACAGTCAAAGCAGATCTTTCATTTACACTTAAATGCAACTAAAGCACTTTTCAACACAATGATTGTGTGTGTGTGTGTGTGTGTGTATTACATGATATAAAGTGCTGATAATTGGTCTCTTTATAGATATCGATACAGCCTGCACCTAAAGTTTACATATCAGTGTCAGGGAAAAAAAGCCTTAAAAAAAAAAAAAATTTAAAAAATTAAAAAAAAAAAAAAAAAAAAATGAAGAGCTGCTTTATAATCTGAAATAAAAAAGTTTGATTAAAAAAAAAAAAAATTGCTTATTGGTTTCATGCTGTATTTAATTAAGAAGGCCAAAAATAAATAATTAAAATAAAACAAAAATTATACTACATTAAATTAAATTAAAAATAATAAAATAAAATAAATAAACTCCAATATTAATCTCTATCAATATTTTGTTCATGTTCATTTAAGACTGAAAACATTCTGAGCAGAAAGAACACAGAGCTGGTGCTCTGTGCAAGAAAAAGTACAAGAAAAAAAAATATTATGCATCACATCATGTGTTTATTTTTTCTGTCTGAGAAAAGACTTCTCAGAAGTTCTGCAGCTCTGTCCTTTAGCTCAGTTTAGTGGCTGATAAAAAACAGTGGCTGAGGCACACACGCACACACACACACACACACACACACACACACACACACACACACACACACACACACGTATTTGTTTGGTTTGCTACAGTGGAGTCGATTCGGAGTCAGATGTGATTCTCGCTGGTGTTCACCTGACAGTGTGAGGTCCTGGAGTCTGGACCCCTGCTGCTTAACTCTCTACACTAGTGGCCTGGAGCTCGATGTGGTTTCAGTTGAAATAAAAAGGATGTGAAGTGACAGACTACAAACCACCACTTCTCTTGCTATGGTGTCAGACAAGAAAGAAAAATATTGCACAACCTGAGAGATTCAACACGTCAGGGAGGAGTACCTTCCTGCTCGAACCTGTACATACACATCCCCACTGAACCAGAGGGCAAACTGACGAGTAAACACACACAGTGTAATGAGGATCCGCGGTACGTGTGTGTGTGTGTGTGTGTATAATTATAACACAACCATAAACGTTCCCTCTTTTCTTCATAACAGCACTCACTTTTACTTTTCTTTCCAGCTCAATTACTGATATGAAAACTGAAGAAAAACAGGAAACAACTAACCATATATAGTAATAATAGCACTATTAGCGCTTTAATTTAATTACTCCATGTTCATTAACTCACTAATTAATACACAGGATCCTTACGAGTTCAAGATTTAAACCTGAGATAGAAAATAATCTGTTTTTTTTAAGCACTCCTCACCTCAGACTTCACCTCTATCTGAAGAACCTGTTTGTTTTATTCTATTCAAATGCTAACCCGTGTACGCCCTTAGCAAGGTCTCTAAAACATGTAACACGCTGCTAACACCTCGTATTTCCTCAGTGCACATGGTACACACGTTTTGGACCGTTATTAGTCTTCAAGAGAGGAGATTTTCCTGGAAAGCACGAGAGCAGCCTTAAAGAGGATCGCTCCTTTGTCCCCAGGGTCCTAAATTCCACAATTTTCTATGGTAAATAATGAACACATGACTGGGGTCGTTCCAGGAGCCTCTGGTCCTCAGTTTAATATTCTGTTAAAACATTTTAAAAAGCTTACTTAATATGTGTAGTCAGGATTATTAACTTCATTACCTTTTAACTTCACACATTTAAATGAATAACATGCATCGTTTTAATATCCTTCCTTCACCCAGACTTGAAATTTGTTTTTTGAGAGTTTTGTATTTGAGAGTTTAAGAGTTATGAACCCTCATTTCTGCTGCTCTAAAAAGTCCGTCAACTGCATGTGTGAACAACAGTGAAGTGTTTACACTAAACAGAAGAAATGGTAAACTGTAGCTTAGAAAACACAGTAAACAAAATAGAACCCTGAGAACAGGGGAAAATTAGAATCTTGGGAAATAAGGACACTGGAGAGCATAGGGACCTGAAGAATGTAGGATCCTGCAGATCGTAGAAGTCTGAAGTATGTGGGATCCTGGAGAATGTAGTGACCTGGAGAATGTGGGATCCTGGAGAACATAGAACTCTGGAGAATGTGGGATCCTGAAGAACATAGAACTCTGGAGAACACAGAACTCAGGAGAATGTGGGATCTTGGAAAACATAGAACTCTGGAGAATGTGGGATCCAGGAAAACATAGAACTCTGGAGAATGTGGGATCTTGGAAAACACAGAACACTGGCGAACATGGAACTCTGGAGAATGTGGGATCTTGGAAAACATAGAACTCTGGAGAACATAGAACTCTGGAGAATGTGGGATCCAGGAAAACATAGAACACTGGAGAATGTGGGATCCAGGAAAACATAGAACTCTGGAGAACACAGAACTCTGAAGAATGTGGGATCTTGGAAAACATAGAACTCTGGAGAATGTGGGATCTTGGAAAACATAGAACACTGGCAAACATGGAACTCTGGAGAATGTGGGATCCAGGAAAACATAGAACTCTGGAGAACACAGAACTCTGAAGAATGTGAGATTCTGGAGAACATAGAACCCTAGAGAACGTAAAGCCCTAGAGAATGCGGGGCCAGAGAAACAAGAAGTGAAAACGTCTAGCTCTGCTTCGCTGTTCTTGCTCCATCCTGAGTGCCTGGTATGGACAGTGAGGCATTTTTCAGAATGTAGATGTGAAACTCGACACATTCATGAGGAAATGAGGCACTGAGGCAACAGAGCGGCACCGAAAGGAGAGAAAGAAACGAGCTGTCTGAATGAGTTGTAGCCTGATTCTGCACTTACGCTCGTGACAGAGTTGCTGATTTGGGTCAGAAAATAGCAGGTCATCTCATCCCTTCCCTCAGGACTGACTCATACTCCGTAATATCTGATGCTAACAATGTACACGGATAATATTCGCTAGCTAACAGCCTTTAATATTGAGCTACGTTATTTCTTGTTCCCACTTTAGCCTTGGTTTCGTATGTTGTACCTTGGCGACCATTCATAAAAGTATAAAGAATGAAAGTATGAAGTTTACAGAAAAAAAAGGCACATGATGAGAAACCAAACAGGAACCAAAAAATCGATCAGCTCTCACGCGCAGCAGATCCCTGAATCCAGGGTGTGAGAGCTGTGAGAAGAGTTCTAAAGCTTCGGTGAGGAATTGCTGTTATATATATATATCTCCATAACGATCTTTGTATCTTCAGACAAACGCTACAACAATTTTCTCTTCTTTCTTAACAAATTAGCGCAGAAACAAACACCAGAGCCCGAGTCATAAAGCCACATGACTGACAGTCTCCACATTCCACATCTTGCTTTTTCTTGGATGTTTCCTGGAGAAAGGTCTCGATTAACTCACAGCGTGCGTACCGCTACGGCTACAAAACAACGCATCGACAATCAGCTGAGAGAGGCTAAACTCACGACGTTCAGTGTCAACACGATTTCTTACTGTAGGACATTAAGGCTAACACCTGCTTTCTCTCTCTGAGCATTAGAAGAGAGATCCAGATGTTTCCTAAAATGTCTGATCCTGTAGAAACACCACAAAGCTCTAGCATTGTGACTCGTTTACTTGAAATCACGTCACACATTTAAAAGCAGACATCATCGCACAGCAGCTTAGCAGAAACCTGTGAGACTACTTGTGAGGACATGAGCAGGAACTCGAGAGGAACCAGACAGAAACCGGAAGCTTGTGGGCGACCCCGGATGAATCCTCACGGTCTGCGAATACGTGCTTTCACACATCCAGATGTTCGTTCCATCTCTTACCTAACACACACTAATGTCATGCTCTACTTCCTCATTTATCTACTTTCGCCCAAACGGAACAGTCTTTACACGGCATGTAGAAAATTCATGCAAACGATTTCTATAACAGGATCCCGGCTGCAGAGGCTCCTCTCGGGTGAGCAGAAGCTGGTAGATGTCTACAGGTGATGCTGAACTGTGAACAGCGCTGGCTTTTTCATATCCTGATAAAGAAATAATCACGTTCTCTCTGACGTTCAGATTCTGTGTTCTGATTGGTCAGGTGGTGTCGATTTTCAGTTCAACAGCAGCTTTGACAAGGTTTCTCAACCACATCTTTTCCTATAACACCAATAAGTTATTATTATTCTTTTTAAATCCTTATACACCAAACAGCCATAACATTATGACCAGGTGAAGTGAATAAGACTGATGATCTCCTCATCATGGCACCTGTTAGTGGGTGGGATATATTAGGCAGCAAGTCAACATTTTGTCCTCAAAGTTGATGTGTTAGAAGCAGGAAGAATGGACAAGCGTAAGGATTTGAGTGAGTTTGACCAAGGGCCAAAATGTGATGGCTAGACCACTGGATCAGAGCATCTCCAAAACTGCAGCTCTTGTGGGGTGTTCCCGGTCTGCAGTGGTCAGTATCTATCAAAAGTGGTCCAAGGAAGGAACAGTAGTGAACTGGAGACAGGGTCATGGACGGTCAAGGCTCACTGATGCGTGTGAGGAGTGATTAGAAGGCTGGCCCGTGTGATCCGATCCAACAAACGAGCTACTGTTGCTCAAATTGCTGAAGAAGTTAATGCTGGTTCTGAGGTCAGAATACACAGTGCAGGACGGGTCAGAGCTGTTTGGGCAGCACCAACACAATATTAGGCAGGTGGTCATAATATATAATCCAGACTCATGAGACGGTTTTGCTGGACGGGTGAAAGACCTAAATTTGACCTGAACTAATCGACCTCTCCTCAAGCCGTAGTTATCTGCAGAAGGTGTGATGGTGTGATGCTGCGGCTTTAATTAAACCAGTGAGCATTGTGGAATTTTAAGCTTGGCTTTTGTCAGGTCATGTTGTCAGTTTGTCAGGTCGTGTTAACCCCCAGAGCAACACAACAAACCCAGAGCAATCAGCACAAAGCTGCCGTGAAGGTTCACACCTCACTGTGACGCTCCTTACTCTGCAATGTGCCATGTCAAGATTAATAACATGGGGAAATATCCTCATGGGCTGTGGGAGGAAGGTTTAGGAGTCCAGGATGCAGAAAGGGTTCGAGGAAGTTTGTTGTGGTTGGTCTTGTGGCTGCAAAACACGATGCATGGTCTGACTAATCGTCCGGTTTCAACAACTGCTTTACCTTCTGCCGAATTTCTTCTGATTTGTGTTGAGGTCTGTGATGAGGTCATGCTGTGAGGAACAGCTGCACACACATCACAGACAACAAGCATGCAGCTAAACGACTACAGAATTACATCCTGTGAAAGGCTCAGAGAGAGAGAGAGAGAGAGAGCGCGAGAGAGAGAACAATAGACACAGGCAGAAAGAAGGGCTCAGAGAGAGAGAGAGAGAAAGATGAACAAATGGCAAGAGAGACGGAGAGAGAGAGAGACAGACAAATGGCGAGAGAGAGAGAGGCAGACAGACAGACAAATGGCAAGAGAGAGAGAAAGAGAGAGAGATAGACAGACAAATGGCAAGAGAGACGGAGAGAGAGAGAGAGAAACAGTGACATAGTTTAACAAACACTAACATCCATTTTGCAGAACAAGTATGAACACACACACACACACACACACACACTTGACTGAACCATGTGCCTCTTGCAGAACAAACCTTCTATTCATTAAAAAAAGCCACAATAAAGAAACAAAACAACTTTTTCAGCTGAGTCAGCAGTTTCATGCCTCTGCCTTTTCTTTTTTCATCCAAGT